>NC_047511.1:18446657-18746657 GCF_902827115.2 Pseudochaenichthys georgianus | reverse complement strand
AAGCACCATCGATAACCATTACCTTTATCCAATTCAAACTTTGGACGGGAAAAAGGAAGGTGTACATGGTTGGGCTATACTGTAGGCCTACTGTATACATACAAAGGCCATTCAAGCTAGAGTTCTTCTGGAAATGTTCACATCAGGCCAGAGTCCTGCATCGGGTGACCCGCAAAAAAGGTGATTCGCGGGTGGTATTTTTCCGGGTTCGGTTCTGGGTAAAACAAAGATGATGCGGGTTGGGTCGCGGGTATTGCATAATAAATATATTAAAATAATAATAATTTAGTTTAATGTTTAAATTCTCAGACTTCTCCCCCGCGGGACCGTGCATAATCATAACCTCTGCAGCGCATCAATCTGCTGCTGTGCGCGCCACATTCTAAATGGCTGAGGTGAAGCTCTCTAGCGGAGAATATAGCATTTTCAATAACACTTCCTCAAGAGCGAAATCCAACGTCTGGGAGGCTTTTGGTGTCATCCTAGATGGAGAAAATAACCAACATCCCACGCTTTTTGAGACAAATATGCAACTGCATGTGTTAATAATTGCACGTTTTCACTACTCATATATAGGCTAGGCTATGCGGGTTCGGGTCGGGTTGAGGATCTTTTGCCGACGGGTCGGGTCGGGTTGCGGAACTAATTGGCAATATGTGCGGGTAGCGTGGCGGGTTCGGTATTGCACGTCGCAGGGCGGGTTTTGAAAATCAGACCCGTGCAGGACTCTGCATCAGGCACCTTCAAGTTAAACAATACTACAGTAAACAATTAACACAGTAGGCCTAAATTATGTGGATTAAACCACATTTACTTTGTTAAAAATAAACGAAATATGATTTTGTTTGAATGATTACATGTCATCAGGCACCTTCAAGTTAAACAATCAGGTGAACACTTTAATGTGCCGCCAACTCCGGACTCGGCTTGACTCGGTTTAAAGAATGCACAAATGTGTTTAATCGTTTATGTCAGATATGTACTAAGTAGCCTAAATACATTTGTTCCTGCTTAAGATTAGATTAAACTTTATTGTTATTGCACGTACTGAGACAACGAAATGCAGTTTAGCTTCTAACCAGGTGCAACAAGCAGCGAAAAGTAATGTGCACAATACTACAGTAAACAATTAACACAGTAAATTATGTGGATTAAACCTCATTTATTTAGTTAAAAAGAAACGAAATATGATTTTGTTTGAATGATTAAATGTAGGGTGAATTGCCCTAATGTGGGACATTTTTGCATTTCAGACTTCGGGAATATATTGCGATATGAAGCCGATACAATAAATCAAAATCCAGTACCATTCCGAAATCCCCAGTAATATTAGACACTAATAATACAGTAAACTATTAACACTGTACATATTATTGTTTGCCCGTGGGATTAGGATGATCGGTAGTGAGAGCCGCTGCATTTTCCTCCGGTCGGATGTGATATAAAAACAAAGCGATTATTTTTGTTGTTGTAAACTCACGTGGATTACATTTAGTTCATTCATTTCAATTCGCGAACATATGATACATTAAATGATCGTGAGGATGATGATTGAAAATCGTTTGTTTGAGCCTGATGCATTTCCTGATCTAAAAACATAGCGATGGTTTTGTACTTACGCCAACATGAATTAAACATTATTTTGTTAAATAAAAACATGGTGATATTTAGTAAATGATTACATGTCTCTTATTTAGCACAGAATATGATCCTTTCCGTGACATATGGATCTTAACAAATATCCGCTATATCAGATACCTGTAGATCAGCTGTTTATTTCACATGAGTTACAGTGTGGCAGCTTTTCACGGCTCCCCCTGGTGGATTCATGATCCATTGCAGCTGGTTTCATTATAATTAAATGTATTTATCAAGGGGGCGTTTCAAGTCCTGCGGGGGGGTTTTCCTTTTCAGCAGGGGCCCACCCCGTGCCGATCACGGACCCGCACGGGTAGGTGTCTGAAATGAAGCGCTACATCTGTATATTATTTCATAACTGTTTTTCCTTTATTCTCTTATTGTTTTATAACTATAATGATCATATGAAGGTGTGCCTCGGAAATAATCTTTTGAATAATTTGTGACCAAACCGTTTGAGACCCACTTAGATAACTTAGACTAAAGTTAACTATCTAAACACTCTGCCCTTTCACACCAATGCATTTTCTGCTCCGGCTCTGAGTTGGAGCCTGAAAAGTGCCGGTTTTTCTTGTTCACACCGCAGCAGCGCCGCCTCTTAGCTCTAGAATCCGGTTCACTTCCAGCCCCAAAAAATTGTCGGTCTGGCAAGAGCTTCGGAGCTAAGAGGTGGCGTCGCTTACGTCTCCCTTACGTTGAGGCGTGCAGGAAACTAAACCCACCTCCCCTGAACATGGGTCGACTGTCATGCCTGCCTACAAGCAGTAGTGCTTATAAACACACTTTATAAAGTCAGGCAACACTAACCAGGCTTCGTGTGATTCTGTTTATTTGTACCTTACTTTGACCATCCGTTCACTGTTATTGATCATTGTGGAGAGAGGCAGACGTTTTGTTTTGTATTATAGCAGCTATCGGATGGAATCAATACATGGGCTGCACAGGTTGTCGTGTCCGACTATCACAAGTAGAATCATAATAAAAATACGTCGGTAAAATGTGCATGTAGAAAACGGTTTATGCCACAATAGGATAGCAATAGCAAGTAGTCAGTTTAGCTTCGGTTGCTATGCTAACATCACCCATTTTATACCAGAGAAACATTCATAACAGCGTTGTGATGCCAAACAGCGTCAATTCAGACTGACACACATTCACGTAGGCTAAGGGCAGAGCCATATAATAGAAGAGTTACGACATCTCCGTTCACTCCAATGGACCACTTTTTTACAGCAATGGCGGATCGTGGAGCCTCTCAATCATTCCCCGGAAGTTAGCTCCAAGGCTAGCAGAGCTGTAGAGTTGCAGCATAATAGACCGTTCGTGACGGACTTTTAAAGGTAAGAAGAAGTTTAAAGATTTATATTGCAGATATTATCAGTACATCTGATTCAAATTAACATGTGTATTAAAGGATGTCAGTGGATTATCCCTAAATTAGTAGATTTAGGGAACGTTTACAGATAACAGATTAAGCTAGGATACCGAAGCAAGTTAGCAACACACGTTGAACAGCCTTTTAATTGTAAATTCCGTTCTCTTAATGTCATTTCGCCCAACGTTGTTGAATTAGAGAAGAGGGGCTTCTAAACGGGATTGCATGTGGGGGTGGAGGGGAGTTAAATATTAGATAAATATAACTTTGATGCGTGGAAGAGTGAGTGTTTTTAGCAGAGCCATATTGTGTCCTTGTGATTATGTTGATTATTACCTGTCTGTATAATGTTGAACCTCAGCTGATTTTGGATTGATGGCAAAGGGAGAGGGACTTAAGTGAGAGTGAAAACACAAGGTACGTTTAATACTACTGTTTTATATAAGTAAACACCTTATCTCCCCAAGGCAATTTCCCATCCAATAGGTGTGCTATATAGGTGTGTATAACCCTTTCTCCTGTCTGTTACTCCCTCTTTCAGCACAAGAACCAGAGGGGGATTCAATGGAGCCTGAATACCTGCACTGAGACCCTCAACCTGCACCCTGAGTCTCAACTCTGTGTTTTTCAAGCCTTTCCCTGTTTTTTTGTATTAAACAAAACATTAAGCTTTCCCAATGGTGTGGTTTTCGTTTTGTGAAAAAGTGCAAATGCAGTGTTTGTATATAATTACATCACATATTTGTTTGCTGTTGGTCGTGAAATTGCCCCTGCAGACTTGAGCCAGCCATTTTTTCCTCCACTCCGTGTCAGTGGGGAAGCCGTACATTCGTACTCCTTTCTTGGAGCGATTTGAGCATCCCCAGGCAGCAAACCATGGTGGCGACTAGGAGGCAGCACAGCAAACCAGGACAACACGGAGGAAAAGGCACAGACAAACTGCATGATATGCTATTCAATGTTTATTGAATTCCATGTATTTGCAATGGATGTTCCTAAAACAACACATTTAACATCATCATCATCATGCTGCTGCTGCTGCTAGTCCTTTGATAGTCACCTGTCGGTCTCCTGTCCTTTCTGTCATAAAGATGACATTAGTCATTTAGATAATTTGTGTCCGCAATTACCATGGGATTACTGAAACTACCATGAATTTAAGAAAATGGTAGAAATGTATCTAATCTGAATTTTAAAGCATTACTTTAGATCCCCTCCCTCTAAATATATCAATAAACATTAGAAAGTGATGCTCCTGACTACCATACAAGTTTAAGAAGATAATATTGGTTTTAAAGAATTCAAAGCTATAAATAAACAGCAACAGGCTCTTTAACCAAGGCACTGTTAGCCTAACATGTAAACTAGTTGTTCACACGAATCCTAATAGTATCACTTAATATTAGCAAATTCTATTATTTTTTAAAACATATTGATGTAAATACATACACATATCGATTTGTTGTATAAATATTGCAAATCAAAACCTTTATTCACTAATAATTACCAAAAATCGTAGTTCTATCTCCTGTTATCAATGCATTCACATTGCCCGCCATGAACTTCCGGGGAACGATCCTCGTCTACATGAACCACGTGACGATAACCGTTTTTGGACTTCCGTTGTCGTAACTCTTCTATCTATATGGCGCTGGCTAAGGGGAACTGGGGATATGTATCAGCTGCTTGTGTGAGTCGGACAGTGAATACTTTAGAGCGGCCGCTGCAGTGTGAGCTAACCGGGAGCTAACGGGAGAATAAACTCCCGTGGAAGAGCAGCCAACACTGCAGCGGTCGGTAAATGCCACAGAAACACATTAATAAACAATGAATCACGGCACTCTGGAGAAAAAATTAAGGTTGGAGACGTCGTTATTTAATTTAATCTGGCTTCGTGTGATTAAAAGCAACACGATCATCGACCCGACGCAGTTCCCCGTTGTTGTTGTTGTTGTTGTTGTGAGTGCCGTAACGCCGTTGGGGAGCACATCAGCGATGTAAACGGTGACGTCATGACGCAGCAGCGGCAGCACCAGTCGGGCTCTGGGCGGTGTGAACAGAGCGGGAGCAGAAAAGGGAAACCGGAGCTGAACCAGAAAAGCTCTAGCTCGGAGCTAGAAAGGGAAAAGCGCTGGTGTGTGTTATCTGTGTTGGTTATTCTCGTGTCCCGGGTGAGAAGCTTAAAAGGAGACTAAGTGGAGTCTCTGAGATTGTTTCAAATTGGTACTTTAATTAAAAATTAATGGCACGGTTATGTTCACAAACAGGATATTGTTCGACAGAAAAAACAGCTGTGTCTCTGGCTCTGGGAGTGAAGAAAAGAGGCCGAACACCTCAGGTCGCGCTGTTTATATATCCTCTGCTGGCTCCTCCCTGCAGGCCGGCTCTCCACGTTTCAATGTCCGTTGTTACGCATATCAGAGGATACAGACATTGTACCTTCAATATATATCTAAACATCTAAACACGCCTTTTCTCTTCCTTAACTCTGACTTTTCATTTAACACATTCTAAACGCTGTAATCAATATTCTTAAAAATACAGGAAATACTTCACAGCAGTTTGGTTTCCGGTCGTTCCGAATGTTGTCACATGCTACCCACATCTATAAACAATAACGTACTCAAATAAACTGTACCTTATCCAACAATAATAATATCTCAACGTTTATAGTTGTAGTGTTGAAATCAGTAGGTTTCGCTGTGCAACATCATATCATATCGCTGCTAAATTCACCTCTATAGTAAATGGTATATTAGCCTCATGCTAACCGGAGATGAAGGATTTTCAGAATAATAGCTTAACTGGTTGTGCACAAGAACTTCTGGTTTTTCAGTATAAAACAGCATTTAAACTGATGGTATGTTTAAGGTGCACTATGCTATCAAAACATTGATTTTAATTTCTAACATGTGAAAGCCGCAGAGAGTCCTTTAGCTCAACTGAGCCTCTCAGTCTGAGAGGAGAGCTCTCCTCCACCCTGGTTGTAGAACCAACAGCAACAGCTCCGTATGTCTGTTAGTGCAGCTAGCTAACCAGATGCTAACAACATGGTCCCTCTCTCTCTCTCCCTCTCTCTCTCTCTCTCCCTCCCTCTCTCTCTCTCTCTCTCTCCCTCTCTCTCTCCCTCCCTCTTTCTCTCCCTCTCTGAGAGGGACACACACACACACACACACACACACACACACACACACACACACACACACACACACACACACACACACACACACACACACACACACGTTCCAAGATGGCAGGACGTTGATTTGTTTCTGTCTCTGTTAGTGTTTGTCTCATTCTCGTTCTTCTTGTGCATACTGACATTTTATAATTTTTAATTAGCTTTTTAGACCCGTTTTTAAATTGGTCTGCTGCGCTTTTAAAAACGTTTTAAAAGCTTAAGTGTTTGGGTTGTTTTGTGCCGGTGCCTCGCTGTGACTGGATTGTTTGCTCTCTGCCTGAGCTGTCGCTCTTTCGGACTCTGGATTGCTGTCTGTCCTGCCGTGCTGTCGGGGGCGGGTTGACCTGAGCTGCTGATCGACCTGAGCTGCGGATCCTGAATTGGGTGTGTTAAGGCACAATGTTGCCTAAAGCTACCCTTGTGTTCCCTTTTTTCCTGGGATTAATTGTCAGCCCGCATGTCGGAAAAACTGACGGATTGCCTCCCAGCAATATCTCTGTTCACTTCGGACATTCGGATGGTGGAACCTCTGGAGCGCTGACTCCATCGGATAGTTTTTACCAAAAGCTGACGTTTCATGGCACGAAATGCGCTCTCCCGTATGCCCTTTTTACTCTGGACTCGCTAATATCGAAGGATCGGAGCAGCCCCGCCCCCCTGAGGAGCGACGCGTCCAGAGCCCATGTGAAAAAATCATCTTCCAGACTGTTAATATTGTTACTGCTTTTACTCTCTGGTAACGTTAACATTAACCCTGGTCCTGAGTGTTTCTCTGCTTCCCTGCATCATTTGCCAACTCCGAATGAGTTTAGCTGTAGGCAAGGATTGGGTTTTCTGCATGTTAATGCTAGAAGCCTAGATTAATTAGATGTTTTCAAGACCTGGTTTTTAGTTGCTGAGCCTGATATTGTTGTAGTTTCTGAAACCTGGTTAAAACCGTCTGTCACTGACACTGTTATTCACATTGATGGATATAATGTATTCAGAGCAGATCGTAAGGGCAGAGCTGGTGGTGTTGCAATATACACTGCTGAGAAACTACAGTGCTCAGTCCTTCACTCAATTTCAATTCCAAGGCAATTTGAGTTTCTAGCAGTCCAAATAACTATAGCAAATGCTCCTCTCACTGTTATTGGCTGTTATAGGCCTCCATCGGCCATCATGGATGCAACTACTAGCCTTACTGAATTGTTGTCTACGTTTTCTTCTGAAATCATATTATTGGGTGATTTAAATTGGGACTGGTTGAGTGATAAATCTTCACAGTTTAAGCAGGTTTGTGATTCTTTGAACTTAACTCAGCTTATTGATAGTCCCACTAGAATAAACCCTGCCAAACCCAATAACGATACCCTTATAGATGTCATTCTAACAAATGCAGCTCATAAGTATGTGTCTGTTGATGTTTTTCCTAATGATATCAGCGACCATTGCACTATTGCTTGCGTTAGGAGCACTAAGTTGTCCAAAGCCAAGGGCCTTATTGTGCTCAGGCGCTGCTTCAAACACTTCTCTGAGCAGGCTTTCCTACGCGATCTGGCGGAGGTTAAATGGCACTTCATAGCGTTAATTCCATCTGTCGATGTTGCCGTCCAATTTGTTATTGATCACTTTTTATCGATTATTAATAGACATGCCCCCTTAGAAAATTCAGAATTAAGAATAGGAATACTCCATGGTTTACTAGAGAACTATCGGATCTAATTCATGATCGAAATAAGCAATGGTCCTTAGCTAGAAAGTCTAAAACTAGTGATGACTGGCTTCTTTTTCATGTCCTCAGAAATAAATGTTCAGCCCTTATTAAAAAAGCTAAAGCTGATTACTATCTGAGCTTAACCACTGATTGTTTTAATGACCATTCTAAGTTTTGGAAAACAATTAAATCACTTCAGAACATGAAGGTTTCTAGTTTCCTAAAAAAACTGAAGGTCAGTGATTCTTTTATTTCAGATTCAGATGGTATGGCTAATGCTTTCAATGCTCACTTCAAAAAGGCTGGTCACATTTTTGATGAGCAAAGTCATGACTCTTGAAGGAGAAGGTTTGACTTCTCCGCGCCGATCCCATGAGTTTGCTTCAAAAGAAGGAACACTCAAAACAACCAGGACGAGGGTTAAACAACAATCTGTTTTAATTATAAAAGGTAATAATGCAATACAATATAATACATTACCATACCATACAAAGCCATATCATATCATATCCGTAATGTTAGGAGTATGCCTACCCCTGCCCTAGTTCACGTGCTGCAAGACCCTCCGGTCTGAGCAGCGCGAGAAGAGAGGGCGCACAAAAAGATGAACAGGCTTTCATACCAACACACACAGGAAGGGGTGGAGTTACCTCAGCCTCCACACACACATCCCCCCACATTCCAGAGACCTCAGTTGTGTCTTAAAGGATATGTCCTTGCTCACAAAGATAACACAAAGATGTCATCTCTCATATCTCCAACTTCTGGTTACACAGACTGCTTATTATTAATACAAAGTAATTAAACCCACACATATACTATTCAAGATATGTAGACTTCCCTGAAACATTACATGCTAGAGATCTTAAGCAGAATATACTCTCATCCACCCAGCCCCCTGTCCTGCATACCTACACCTCCCCCACAGAGCAATACAACCCTGTTTACTCCAACCAGCCCTTGTTTATAGCCATTTTAGTCCTCACATTTATGAAAGGATAAAACAGAGAAATCAATATAAAACACAAACACAGGTATTGTTTGAACAGTATTCACTTAACTGCTACTATTGATAATTACCAGAGAAACTCAAGGGACCTCTTTTAATATCTGGAAATTGCAACAAGACTTTCTGCCATTTCAAATGTAACACACTTCTTAAATATCAGATGATAATAATCTTCACTCTCTAAATCAGGGGTGGCCAACCAGTCAGAGGTTAAGAGCCACATTGTTTCTATGTTACTGCAAAGAGCCACATCAAACACACAGTCACTGATACCGCTTGTTTCAGTTTTTTGTTTTCTGGAGACAAGATTTCAACCACGTCACTGATGCATTTTTGTGGCATTGGGATATATATTTTTTAAATCCTCTGGAGCAGAGAGAGGAGCTGTGGATTATTGTTGATTAATGCATCTGTGTTTCTTAGGGTCAAAAACACTAAACCCACAACTTAAGATGAAAGCGTTTAGTTTACTTAATAATAGAGCACATGTTCAATGTAAAAAGTGACTGTAGTTATACATTATTTGCAATTTGGTGCTATATATATTTAAAAAAAAAATTATATATATTTTTTAAACACCTTGAATTTCAGGGGGGGGGGCGCGGGGTTCCGTTGGCGGGGCGCAGCGAACCTCCAAGACAATGGTAGGGGAAACACTGGATAGTGTTTAATCAACGATAGGTTTTCCCCCCCTCAAAGGTGATTGGTTCACTGCATCGCAGGTATTATTGTGATTGGCTCTTGGGCCACAACAAAATTAGATGTGCTGTCATCCTCTCATACTGACACCACACATACACACTTAGGGAGAGCCGGGACGAAAGTAACACGGGACAAAAGTAACGGAGCGATTTGTTCCAAGCCCAAACAACTTTGACCGGCCAAATTACGTCAGAATTATCAGCATTCAATACTTAACAGACCTACTAAATATCAGGTTTAACTGTCAGGAGTAGCTAGTGTTATCACGATACCAACATTTTGGTTTCGATACCAAGTCAAGAATTGCGATTCCGATTCTTTTTCGATACTTTTCTTAAAAAAAGGGAAACAGTCTTAAATGTAATTATTGTGCTTTATTTCTCACCGGAGTACTTTTCCCCGTCATTCTTAAAGTACCGATACTAATGAAACGGAGGAATCGTAACGTTTTTAACGGCAGGGTATCGCGGTACCTTTCAAGTATCGGTACACTGTGCAACACTTGTCAGGAGTCAGTGTCTCTCCCCCAAACTCACCCAATCGATATGAACTGAAGAGCCGCATGAAACTAGGCAAAGAGTCGCATGCGGCTCGAGAGCCGCGGGTTGGCCACCCCTGCTCTAAATGGTCGTACTCACAGCCCTAGTCAAGAGATGAACTCCCCTGTTTTTGATTTAGCTTATTTCTCGGTCTCTGAAGTCTTACAGGGTTTGCAATCAATTGATCCTAAAAAGTCTGCCTATCTCAAATCTTTCTGCGTTATCAAAGATTATTGAGTCCCTAGTTTCTACTCAGCTAAAACTTTTTTTAAATTCACACAACATCCTTAACCCTATGCAATCTGGATTCAGATCAAAGCACAGTACTGTGACTGCCGGTCTGAAAGTCTTAGACGATATTAAGGCTGCTTTGGATAACAAATCTGTATGTGTTGCATTGTTTATTGACCTAGCCAAAGCATTTGACACTGTAGATCACCACATTATGTCTAATGTTATGTTGATGTCTCGTTTCGGTCATAATGCCATTTGCTGGTTTCAGAGTTATCTAACCGACGGTACTCAATGTGTCAGGTTGGGTAGTACTGTCTCTGACCCTGTCACCTTGAAGAAGGGAGTTCCACAGGGCTCTATTTTGGGGCCTTTGCTCTTTTTATTATATGTAAACAATATTTGTAATCAGATGCAATTTTCTACCTATCATATGTATGCTGATGACACTATTGTATACTCATATGCTCCTTCTCTGGATATGGCCGTTTCCAATTTCAAATCTGATTGTATCACTCTGCAGCATGCACTTCTTGATTCCAAACTGCTTTTGAACAGTAAGAAAACCAAAGCAATGCTTTTTGCTCCCAAGTCAGCGTCCTCTTGCCTCTCCATTGACACCCTTGATGGCGTCTCTGTTGAGTTTCTCGATACCTACAAATATCTGAGCTTTTGGTTGGACAGTAATCTCAACTTCAAACACCATATTGAAGTTCTAACTAAGAAATTGAAATTCACTCTTGGCTTCCTTTACAGACAAACAATGTTGTTTTTCAACTTCATCCCGTAAAAGGTTGGTCTCTGGCTTATTCCTGTCCCAGCTGGACTACGGTGATACCATTTATATATTTGCCTGTCCCACTGTTTTGGCCAAACTTGACCCACTCTACCATGCTGCACTGCGTTATATATCAAATGCACCGTATAGGACTCATCATTGGAAACTGTATAGCCTAACTGGATGGTCCTCACTTACTATGCGTAGGATGCAGCATTGGTTTTTATTAATGTATAAAGCCATTTTAGGAAAGCTTCCACTGTACATATGTGCCAGATTTGCTCCAGTTTGTGACTCTTACAACCTCAGATCCAGTGCCTGGATACGGTTCCAGGTTCCTGCTGTGCGGACTGAGGCTGGGAAAAGGAGTCTTTTTTATTATGGTCCTTGGTCTTGGAATGACCTTCAATCACGCCTCAAACTGAGGGCACTTGTCTCAATAGCATATTTTAGAAGTTGTCTGAAGTCCTTACCACCAGCTGCTCTTGCAGTAATAAGTAGTGCACCTTTCTTACTGTCCTAATGTGCAAAATGTAGTGACTGCTTTTTTGTCTTTTGTTTTCTTAGTTATGTTCTCTGTATTTTATATGTTTGTTATGTGTTATGTGTAACGTTGCTGCCTTCTTGGCGAGGTCAGCATTGCAAATGAGATTCTATTTCAATGCTTTTATCTGGTTAAATAAAGGTTAAATAAAATAAAACACACACACAAACACACACAGCCGAGTTTGAATGACACAAGCACACTTTTATTTCCATTCAACTCTCTGATTGGTCTGGTGTCTTGCCTCTGTTGCATTCACTGAACACGGGAAATTACAGTCCTGCCGTCCTCTCGAGTGTCATGATGAGGTTCACATAAAACACGGTTAATGTATTATATTATTGAGGTAGAATTGTACGGTGCTATAGAAAAAACATTCGGGGCAGGCCAAAATATTATTTTACCAACAATGTGGAATTTATTGGCTACATATTACACAGATTATGCACAGCGGGAGCAGCAATAACCGTCAAATAATAATTCAGACAGGGGAGCTCCGCACCCCCTGCCTGCCGCTAGGGGGTGCTGCAGCGCCCTCAGCACCCCCCTTCCCGCACCCGTGTGTGTGTGTGTGTGTGTGTGTGTGTGTGTGTGTGTGTGTGTGTGTGTGTGTGTGTGTGTGTGTGTGTGTGTGTGTGTGTGTGTGTGTGTGTGTGTGTGTGTGTGTGTGTGTGTGTATATCTGTGACTTAATACATTACATTCAGGGAATGATATCAGATCTGTTTGTTTCTGTTCTCTAGTCTAACATTTAGTTTTCAGGCAGGTATTGTATGCGTGTTGCTTTAATGCGGAGATATGTGAGAGAAATATTTTCCTTTCTAAACGCCTGTTATCTGGCTCGATACAGTCCCACTGTCCTTCTTTCTTTTGCTCTCTGACATGCAAAAACACAGGGGGGGTGCTAGTTGAGCCTCGCAGCAGCGAAACTGTGGTGCGCACTGTAGGTGCGCCGCATTTGCGATTCAGATGAGGCTCCCTCCGCACAATGAAGAACCCTCCGCAAAATGAGGCCCCCTCCGCGAGGTGAGGCCCCACGCAGTCTGCGTGATCGGCCTGTAGGGAGGGGCGGCGCTGCACACACACACTCATCATCTTACTCCCTTTTTCCAACACACATGCTTACCACTATAATGCCTTCTCTGGGCCGAAAAGCATCATAGAACGTTTCACTTTAGCATTTTCACCTGGCTGCACACAGGTCACCTGTGAGCGCAAACAAACAAACTCTTACTCCCTTACTATCTCTCTCTATCACGCACACACTCTCTCACACACACACACACACACACACACACACACACACACACACACACACACACACACACACACACACACACACACACACACACACACAAGTTGAATGGAAAGAGGAAGCTTGATATCACAGAGGGACCACCAGAGTGAGAGTACTCAACTAAATCAGTTCATATAATGAATGGCCCAACAGACTGTTGCTTCCCCCTCTCTCGCTCTTTTTTTTCTGTGTGTGTGTGTGTGTGTGTGGCTTGAGACCAGCACACTTTCATAAATATTGAACAGTTATCTTAATGCTTTCATTATAGCCCTGACTCACAATGGCCAAGCTTTGTCCTTTTGACTCTTTGTTAGAGGAAGCTGGCCCTCTCTCAATCTCATCTGCTTATATTATAGCTGCTTGGTAGCCAGCTATACCTACTGCCCTGAATTAATGATAGGGACGGAGAGGAGTGGGGGGGCTGTGTGTGTGTGTGTGTGTGTGTGTGTGTGTGTGTGTGTGTGTGTGTGTGTGTGTGTGTGTGTGTGTGTGTGTGTGTGTGTGTGTGTGTGTGTGTGTGTGTGTGTGTGTGTGTGTGTGTGTGTGTGTGGAAGGAAGGAAGGAAGGAAAAAGCAACAGAGCAGGAGAAGGGAAAAGTAAGGAAGGAGAGAGGCGGGGCGGCGTGTTGTGGTTGGCTGGATGAGACATGCACACCACAAACTATCTATGAATATATGTAAATATGATGGATGTGTTTGGGTCTAATTACTCCAGCTGCCTCAGCTAACCCCATGTGAGGCGTATCGTGATGAAAACTGTGAACACTTCAATGTGATCTCAGTCTTCCATCACACGGCCGGTCCCCACTGCTCTGTTATTGCAGAAACTTTAAAGATGAAGCCATAGAAGTTCCACTTTTTTTTTTTAACTGCACGCTGGCTGAACTGCTACTCCAGCCGTAAAAGGAGTAGCGGAATGAAAAACAAATCAACTTATTTTCTCACTGGAGATGCAGGAAATTACGCTTTGGTAACTGCTGAAGTTAAAGTAATCTACATTATTGTATGATTAAAAGTTAGATGTCCTACTTTATTTCATTGAATGGCAGCATTAAACAGTTTACTTTAAAGCTTTTTCTGTACATGTTGTTTATAGGAGCACCAGTGTACTCGTTAGTTACTATAATATGTATGATACTCCAACTATTTACATGTTCTTTTCTGTCTCACTTATGAAAATCTTACAGTAGATATCCATCCACGTCATAAAAAAACTAACAACAGGTGGTGCTACACAAATAATTCTATAAGTCTGCTAATAAAACGATGTTAATAAGTGTGAATGCAGGATATATTTGCAGGGTTTATATTAAGAGGTGGAAGTAGTACTCAGATGATTTACTGGTAACACTTTATTTTGATAGTCCATATTTAACACTCTATAAGTCATCAGTTGACATTTAGTAGCATGTCAACAGCGTATTAACCAATATTCAACCTTACTATCTGTATATTGTGTCAACATCTTCAAAATTGACAATCAACTACTCAAAATCAATCTGTCAGTTGAAAGTCAACAGGGTCATGTTGAGTATCTGTTGATAATCTGTTGAGAGTCAAGATGTCAACTAAAGATTACATTAAGCATTAGTTGATGATCAACAGATAAGCAACTTTAGAGTTTAGTTGACTATCTGTTGATCGTCAACTAATCTAGAGTTGACTATCAGTATACGTTTAGTAGGCATTCTCCACTAAGCATTTGTAGGCATGTGTTAGGACTATCCAATTAAAGTGAAACACAGTTGAGAACAGTAGAAAGTCTATAACCTATCAACAGAACACATACATGTGTGCACTAATTATATGCAACAGACATGGGAATAAAGCGAAATGTTTTGCACAACTGATCACAAACTTTATGTATTCATTATGTATGTAATGTTTGAGTTAGAAACACCTGTTCCTGTTTTATTTTACTAATATATAAGATAAATACAGAAGCCTAATGCATTCACTTGAGAAAAAAAGGTTTTTCACAAGAACTCACAATCTACAGATAGTAAGGTTGAATATCGGTTAATAACCTGTTGCAAAAAACATGATGACAGTCAACAGACACTTTTTGTAAAATCTATAGATCAACACTTGAGATGTACCTTATATTCTACTGGCAGTTAGTTAAATGCATGTTACTTGTCTGTTGAAACAGTGTTGTTGAATGTCAACTGATGACTTGTAGAGTGTTAACTATGGACTATCAAAATAAAGTGTTACCGATTTACTTAAGTAAAAGTAGCAATACTACAGTGTGTAAATACTCAGTTACATGTAAAAGTACTGCCTTCAAAATTGCACTGAAGTAAATGCAAAAAAAAGTATTAGTATTAAAAAAAAACATTTAATAACCTAGATCTCCAAAGTAACTAGGAACTTAATATGTCAAATAAATGTAGTGGAATAGAAGTATTCTTTCACACACACATACGGGTTTTGGGCTGAGGGCGACACCCTACTTCCGGTATGCGCCATTTCACGCAAGATGCAAGCAGAATATCATAGTCTATTGCCTTAATCAATATAGTCAACTCTAAAATACCACATATATGCATTGGCATGATAATATTATTGTGACAAGTGGGGTATTCACCTGGTGTTTCCAGAAGATAGACGTAGATGCTGCCAAAATCGACTGAAGGCCACTTTCGAGAGTCATTTTTCCATACATCTGCAGGCAGTCTGTAAGGGCAATCGGACAACCCACACAGCTCTAGTTTACGCTGGTAACGACCTAGAGCACACCCCTCAAGTCCAGAGATGTAATCCGAAGACATGCAACGATTTCTTCGGTCGTTAATTCAGAAAAAAAAACTAGTGCGCTCTGCCTGGCTATGTTAGCTAGCTGTTTACATTAGCACCACCAGGATATTAGCACCTCCAGGAAAATGGCGTATTTATATCTATGGCGCGCTATGCATTGTGGGTAGCTCGTGACGTCACTGTGTGTGAAAGAATAGTACGGAGCCCTGGAGGGTTCATAGAGAGAAAAATAAATAAAACGTGGCCACGTTTTACTTTCTCGTTCGCACGAGATACCTTCTCGTGCGAACACTTTATTAACTCGTGCGCACAAGTTAATAAAGCGTGCACACAAGTTAATAAAGCGTGCGTACGAGTTAATAAAGCATGAAGAATATGTCCGGTCGCCAGGGCGTGTGGGTGTGTGTGTGCAACCCAGTCTCACGGCATTTCGTGTTCACCAACACGATTTTTAATCTATTGATTCGTGTTCACCATCACGATTTGCCCCTTTGTTTCGTGTTGCACAGCACGATTTTATAATCAATGTATTTCTACTGGTAACGTGTTTCGTGCCTGCAGGCTGCAGCACATCTTTTTCTCCGGTCGGGTCGTGGAAGACCGGAAGCTGTGTGGTTCATAAAAACCTGTTCTTACTCAATATCAAGCCACAATTATTGCTTTTATTTTAAATCGAATAATTTCGGACTTTTGTTGCCGTCTGTGAGGAAAATAAATGGGGCTCAGAGCCTCAGGATACTGAAATCTGTATTTTTAAATATTTGTTTCCTTCTAATTTGTTATTCTTTTCAAAATAACACACTGTTATTTACTCACCAATAACACACAATTATCCTTGCTTTTATTTATTGGTTTAATTCCATAATCTCGGGCTTTTTTGGTGTCCGTCAGGAACTGAATTTCAAAATAAAAATAACCGGAAACAGACGTAGGCCTATAAGGGACATTTCGAGCATCATTGCGATTGTCAACATTTCTGAGTTTAGGATGGCCGAAGACACTACACTACCCATAATCCCCAGCTATCGTTTAGGACTACAGTCCCGTAAGGTTACGCAGAGCATCAAACAGGTGTGTGAAATGGAACGAAACCACGCCAGACTATCCAAAACTGGAATCGAACACCCCCCCAGAACTACACATGCTGGCTATTGTGTTTCGCAAAATGTTCTATGGGACGTCTCTACTGAACGTTTTCGTTTTTCCCACAATTAGAAGTTGCCATTATTAAACACATTGGTGTTATCAAATGTAAAACATATAATTAATAAATGGGTGAAAATCACTTGTGTCCATAATGCCCAGCATTAATATATACTCACATGACAGCTCATTGCTACTTTGTAATTCTACTCCACTACAATTCAGAGGTTAACCTGGTATTTTTACTCCACTGCATTTATTTGAGTTACTTTGCAGATTCTGATTAATTATGTGAAATATAAACAACCCTTAAATCAGACTTCAGTTACACCTGAGTAAAATTCAGGTAAGGTGATTGTCAAGTGCCAACAATCAGGAGAGATATTTGATAGTTGGTGCTTGAGAAGACTAAACGTGTATCTGCAATTGACATGAATGGAAACAAGTAATAAAGTATATTCATTACTCGTCATTCTCTACTAATAGTTAATTAAAGACTGCATATTATGGCTATTTTGCACATCCCTTTCAAGATTTTCAAAGGTTTATTGACATATCATACACAACTATGGTGTAGTTATGCAATGAATGAAAAACTTGGGTCACAGGTTCCTCAACAGTGCATTACAAGACATCTATCAATATGTGTGTACCTCCACCATTAAACTGTCATATTCTGCACATTTCTTATTCTATCTACATACATAAGAGTATAATTAATGTGTATAATATCAGTTAAAATAAGTGCTTCAACATAGTTAACATTGCAGGAAAGCAATATATTAGACGTTAATTACTTTGTCAGGCTTAATATTTAATGTTTAAATAAAGGTTAATCCGTTTTTCTGTTTTGCACCTCCTCCTATTAATATCTTTGTACATCCTGCACTAAACTGTTTTATTGTAGAGATCACTTATAGTATCTTCTTGATTTTTTATATTCTATATTTCTACTTTCCCCCTATGAAAGTATGTACTCTTAATATTTTTTTAATCAAATATAACACATAAAAAACAAGAATTACGTGCTTTAACCACTAGGAGGTGCACACAAGGTACACACAGCCATAATAACTTTGTATTATTAGTGTGTATGTACAACATCTGAAGATGTATAGTTTTATGCATACTTTCACATCATTTTACATATTGCTATTTCAGACTCAGTATTTACATTCTTACATTCAAAGAAAATCAGTAATATCTTTAAAAACTACAGTCCTTTTCTATCAGCTGTGCACCGTTATGGTGTAAATATAACCTATTTATGAATTATATCAAATGTAAAAGTCAGCCGAACTAGTGTTGATACTGCAAGGAGACGTATTGTGTGAAGAGAAATTGAAGATGTTGTTTAATTGTTGATATATTTATGATCCACGTCAAGTATTCAGTTTCGGCGCCATTTCTTCCAGTTTTTCCAAAGGTCTTCTCTTCAGGGCTCTCTAAATAAAGAACTACGGCAGATCTGTAATATGTAATGCAGCCGAACCCTGTATTACAATGCCGTTATGTGATGACTTTCAAAGAGAAAAGCAAGAGCACTCGGAATTAAGTATTATTTTATACTTTTAAAATGTTTTCCGGATTTCATATAATATAAACACCAAATCCCAGCATGCATTGCGGCTAACACATCCAATCAGCGAGCTTAAAACCATAGCTGAGGATCTTGGGTAATCGCTCAAAATGCCTACGTCTGTTTACGGTTATATTTATTTTGAAATTAAGTTCCTGACGGACGCCAAAAAAGCCCGAGATTATGGAATTAAACCAATAAATAAAAGCAAGGATAAGTGTGTGTTATTGGTGAGTAAATAACAGTGTGTTATTTTGAAAAGAATAACAAATTAGAAGGAAAAAAAGATTTAAAAAATACAGATTTCAGTATCCTGAGGCTCTGAGCCCCATTTATTTTCCTCACAGACGACAACAAAAGTCCGAAATTATACGATTTAAAATAAAAGCAATAACTGTGGCTTGACATTGAGTAAGAACATGTTTTTATGAACCACACAGCTTCCGGTCTTCCACGACCCGACCGGAGAAAAATACGTGCTGCAGCCTGCAGGCACGAAACACATTACCAGTAGAAATACATTGCTTTTAAAATCGTGCTGTGCAACACGAAAAAAAGGGGCAAATCGTGTTGGTGAACACGAATCAATAGATTAAAAATCGTGTTGGTGAACACGAAATGCCGTGAGACCGGGTTGAAAAAAAAATAAAAAATCTATGGACAAATTCTATAGAAAATGTCTGTAGAATACTACAGGATTTTTGCGGATATACTATAGAAATTGCCTACGTGTTTTACAATAGATTCTGGGAAATAATCTATAGAAAAATCTATGGACAAATTCTATAGAACATTTCTGTAGAATACTACAGGATTTTTGCGGATATACTATAGAAATTGCCTACGTGTTTTACTATAGATTCTGGGAAATAATCTATAGAAAAATCTATGGACAAATTCTATAGAAAATTTCTGTAGAATACTACAGGATTTTTGCGGATATACTATAGAAAATATACACTGTGTATAGATGGGTTTTTTGTAGAAAATAGTCTATAGAATCCTATAGAAAACCCCATGGATGCTTTCTATAGAACTGTTCTGGAGAATACCATAGAATTTGTGACCTATATTCTATAGAATCTATTGATGTTTCTATAGCATATACTGCAGAATATTGGCAAATATTCTATAGAATTTACCTATGGATTTTACTATAGATTCTGCAAAATAATCTATAGAACATTGCTATTGTTTTCTATAAAATGGTTCTGCAGAATTTATAACAGTAATTTACGGGAATTGTCCTTAAAGATTTTACAGGTTTTACAGATGTATCTGCTCTTTTTACAGTCAATAACGTTTAATAAAAGTACAGCACTAAAACTTCTACGGGCAAAAAAAACGGAAAAAACGGTCAAATGACTGGCAGCAGGCTGCCAAACAAAAACCATAAAATTAAAGTAAAAATACTTTAACTGAAATAAAGTGCAAAAGCAATTAGTATACAGAAAGTGTCCTTAAAGATTTTAGAGGAAACGTTCCTCTCTTTTCAAAATCCATTGTCTTAAAATGTTACATTAAAATACCTTAAATAAAGTTCTGATGAGAAAAACAGTTTTTTACATTTTCTTTTATTAGATTTGTATGATCAAACACTAAAATAAATACAGAACCTAAAGAGCTAGAATACTGTTATTTTACAGCTTTTTTCTAACATATTCCAATCAAACAGGTTCAACAAAATGACATCACAAAATGTTCTGTAGGAAACAATTACTCTGAAAACTTAAAAATATTTGTAGAATTATAGTACAACTAATGAATACAGCATTTCATATTTAAACATCATAATTATAAACAGTAGAAACAAAAAGTAAGTTGAATTTGTTAAGATTACTTTGAAACATTCTCAACTGAAAATAACAGAAATGGCAAAATGGCGACACATGTTCACATTGTCAATGTGAAGGAGCAGTGTGCAGGATTTAGTACGTCTAACAATGGGGATGTAGGTTCCAACCAATGGATAACTTGTTCACTCACCCTCCTATCCCAAGTTTGTAGGATAATGTATATTGGCTGCAAAAAACTTGAGGCCCAATCATGTTTCCTCTGTCCATTCTGCGCTGCTGTAGACGTGGCAGTGCAACCTAGAGGACAAAAAGATCAGAATTAGAAACGGGTTTATTGCCAGGTATGTTCACACGTATGAGGAGGTGTCGTACATACAAATAAAAAAAATGTAAAAACTACACAGATAGCGAACTATATTAAGAAATAGAATGCAATAAATTATAGAATATAAAATATGGGCAGTAAGCAATATTTAAACATTGCATTATTTACCATCCTGTGATCTCCATGCAGAGTCTGCGTTGTGGCTGAGGTAAAGTGTCAGTGGGGGGGGCGGGCCTTGTTGAGGTGCCGAGAGGTTCTGGTCCTGATGGAGAGAGGTTTTGGTCCTGATGGAGAGAGGTTCTGGTCCTGATGGAGAGAGGTTCTGGTCCTGATGGAGAGAGGTTCTGGTCCTGATGGAGAGAGGTTCTGGTCCTGATGGAGAGAGGTTCTGGTCCTGATGTAGAGAGGTTTTGGTCCTGATGGTGCGCAGCCTCCAGCCAGAGGGTTGTGTTGAGGGCAGAGCTGAAGTCCACAAACAGGATCCTGGCGTAGGTTCCTGCTGTGTCCAGGTGCTGGAGGAGGAAGTGAAGTGATAACTATTAGTAAACCATAATGATGGATGTTATTATCAGGGCATTGATTATTTCATAAGTTTAGAAGGGGGGAACATAGTCTAACAACAGTTAGCTTTTGTTAATTTTACCTCGAGACAAACTTGTGAGACTTGTTTCTGAAATCCCTTTCTCTTAAAGTGAATAAATAAAAGATAAAACAATGGAGGTGACCCTAAAACTAACCACTGGATTGCTTGTCTAACATGACCTAGTCCATAAGTGAGGTAAGGGTGGGAACAATCAAACACACCCTCCCAGGCACTACGTGTTAGCGAAGTACAACTGGGATTTCGAAGAGGAAGATATGCTTGCTCCATTCTTAATAATAAAGAAAAACCAACAAATTGAGCACTTGAGTTTTCATTAGCAGCGCCTAGCTACAGCTGTGGAGCTTCGGGCAATACCACTAATGCCCCTTTCACACCAGCGCCTTTTCAGCTCTAGAGCCTGAAAAGTGCCGGGTTTTCCTGTTCACACCGCAGCGGCGCCGGCTCTTAGCTCCGGAATCCGCTTCATTTCCAGCTCCAAAAAATTGTCGGTCCAGAGGCAAGAGCTTTGGAGCTAAGAGGCGACGTCGCTTACGTCTCTCTTACGTCAAGGCGTGCAGGAAACTAAACCCACCTCCCCTGAACATGGGTCGACTGTCATGCCTGCCTACAAGCAGTAGTGCCTATACACACACTTTATAAAGTCAGGCAACACTAACCAGGCTTCGTGTGATTCTGTTTATTTGTACCTTACTTTGACCATCCGTTCACTGTTATCGATCATTGTGGAGAGAGGCAGACGTGTTGTTTTGTATTATTGCAGCTATCGGATGCAAGTAGTCAGTTTAGCTTCGGTTGCTATGCCAACATCACCCGTTTTATACCAGAGAAACTTTCATAACAGCGTTGTGATGCCAAACAGTGTCAATTCAGACTGACACACATTCACTTAGGCTAAGGGGAACTGGGGATATGCATCAGCTGCTTGTGTGAGTCGGACAGTGAATACTTTAGAGCGGCCGCTGCAGTGAGAATAAACTCCCGTGGAAGAGCAGCCAATACGGCAGCGGTCGGTAAATGCTGCAGAAACACATGAATAAACAATGAACCACGGCACTCTGGAGCAAAGTATAAGGTTGGAGAAGTCGTTATTCAATTTATTCTGGCTTCGTGTGATTAAAAGCAACACGATCATCGACCCGACGCAGTTGTTGTTGTTGTTGTTGTGAGCGCCGTAATGGCTGCCGTTGGGGAGCAAATCAGCGATGTAAACGGTGACGTCATGACGCAGCAGGGGCAGCTCTGGGGCGCCAGTTGGCGGTGTGCACAGAGCGGGAGCTGAAAAGGGAAACCGGAGCTGAACCAGAAAAGCTCCCGCTCGGAGCTAGAACCTGAAAAGCGCTGGTGTGAAAGCCGCATAACAGTCTATTTCCTTAAAATAGTACATATCGATGAATCTATATTTTCATCTTCAGGTGATTACATCTGCATAATGTCCCTGTACAATAAGATTCGAGCATTTTGTAATCCAGTGAGGAAATTCAAGACCAGTAAATATTGATTGATTAAACAACACTAAATAAAATGTTAGTGCTTTCTTCAAACTCAGACTCTCTGCTGCGGCTGTACCTCAAAGACAAAACAATTGTCTTATGATCTTTGTTGAACAAGGTCTGATTGTCCTGTACATGTACAATGTGGTGTATTTTTAAATACTTTACTAAACCACATTCAATACTATGTTAGACACAAGTTAGTTATTACTCACATATCAAAGTCTTTTCATCTCCAAGATGGAAGAATAGCTGGGTGCTGCCTGGAGAGACTGATGAGAGGGACACAGGCTGGCGTCAGCAGCTTTCCACACAAAGCCATCACATCTTCTCTTCCATAGTCCTCGCTGTCCACTGGTGCTCTGTCAAAAGAGTGAACATCACAGCCGTCATGTTAACCCTTTGTTACACAACAACATACAACCAACATGTGTCAAAAGTGACACATGTAAATATCTTTGCAATAAATTACTTTAACCATTCAGGATTCCAGGTATTCCTCAATTAACCTGTTTTGGATCAACACCAATTTGTATTTTTCCCTTTCTTACTTTTTGAATACAAATAATGTTTGTATCACTACACTTCTAAGGCACAACATGGGTCAAACATTACCCGTATTCTTTTTGCTATGTTATTTCATGCATGGCTGAGTGTTTCTTTACTATACATTTTCAAAAATAATTAATTTTAGCAGTGATTTGGACCAAGCATGTATGATGTAGTAATACAAAAAGTATTTTAGTTCACACAGTGTGACATTAGCTAGTCATGTTAGCTTGTAGAGCAGAGCTAACTAGCAAGTTAGCCAAACGTTAGCGGTTAGCTGTTTATGCTATGCTAGCTGTTACTGAACATTAACAAACTAGATTCCGCTATAAGAAAGCTGTGAAACTTTACATTAAACTTGGCGACAACATTGTGACACCCCGCTGCATGTTTATGTGTAATTCTCCCGTGTTGGAGACGAGAGGGTGGGGGGGCAGCACTGCAATAAACTGTAAGCTAACGTTAGCAGCCACCTGTTAAGCCAGGTTCCGGGCGCAACATCTTGCAAGAAACAGCATATCAGGGCTTCTTAACATTTAACAACATATTAATGATGAATACCAACTTAACGGGAAGAAACTCAGCTAACTAGAAGAAGAAACGTAACCCTAAATACAAAATAAAACATTCACAAACTAAGGATTATCTAAATACATATTTAACTCCATTACAGTTGCAGGACTCACCAGATCTCAAGTCTTCTGTTCTTTGTTGACGTCCCGATGCTCATATTTAACGTGTAAAACGATCCCGATATAAATCCATAAAATCCTGCAGCAGACATACAGACAGCTGTAGCTTGCAGGAGGAGACCCACTCAAACTGACGTGGAAGTTTCAAATGTGAACGACAGGCGCGGACAGTTCTCATTGGCAGGTTTCTTCGATGACGTTTATATTAACCAATCAGGAGTGTTGTGGACTCATTCCAAACATGCCTGACTTGTCTGCCGTGTTTTGGCTGAATTCTATTTCAATTGCCGTAGCTCTGGCTGTCGGCCAGAATCCGAAAACCATACATTATACTGTAAAACTAAGGCTTATTACTGTATATTGACCAATGGGAGAAAAACAAACAGCAACATAAATAAAACACGGATAACTGTGACTTGTTGAGTAAATAACAGTGTGTGTTTTAAACCTTGATCCTCACTGCAGAAATGTCTCCACTTTCTATCATTTTAATTTGTTTTAATGATATTGTCAACTGTAGATGTTTACAATATAGTAAGTTAGGAATTTAATGAGAACATATTTATTTACCTTTGTTTCAACATTGGATATTTTGTGTTTGTGGTGGATTCAATCGAATATTGAGAAAATTATGTATGTAAAAAGGTTTTAATTACATTTTACGTTTTTTTTAGTTGACGCTTTTTTTTACAGTTTTATGATTACCTTAAAATTACAAAGAAAATCTTAAAGTCTTATAATAGTAATACACTTTTATATTACGAGTTACATATTTAATTACAGATAATACTTTTTATTTGATGTACATCTGCATTTATTTTCTGAAAGTGCAAAAATACTGTAAATATTATATAGTAAATTTACTGTAAAAAAAAAGGAAATAAACATTATTTGTGGTTATTGTCAAAATACTGAAAATAATGTTTTGGGTTGTTAATTTATAGTTAATATCTGCCATTTTACAGGATTTTGCAAGTTATTTAAAAAAACACGATACTTACTATAAACATTTACAGTTATTTCCTGTAAAATTACGATCGTTTTTTACAGTGTATAATAGACTGCAAAACAGAGTAGAGTACTGCAGACTCCAATGAGTTGTTTATAACAGACTCACACTAACAATAGATATTGTTATATGTCACTTAGCTTTAATCTCCAGTTGTAACAGATAATTAGTTACATAACAAAAGTGATCAATGTATACATACAGATGCAGTCACAGAAATTCTGGAGCATTTACATCAGATTACAAGGACAGTGACATTCATTCAGTTTAGAGTTCCATTCCAATATGTTGTATGGTTGTATATGGTTATGTATAGGTTACATAATTTAATTGGGCACATAATCCAGTATACAGTTGTAAAGATTTCAAAGGGACCCATACAGCTTTTGCAAAGCAGCTCAGTTCCACAAAATGATGTAGATTACTATGATTTTCTCTATTCCAATTTAAAGACGAGTTTTATAGAATTCTATAGAATTCTATAGAATTTAGTATAGGTTGCATCAGAGAGAAAATGTCATGCATGTTTTCTTTGAATGCTATAGATTTCTACACATTTCTATAGATTTCTATAGATTTCTACAGATATGTCATGAGTCGGTTCTGTCCTATATAATTCTTTAGATTGTTATAGTTTTAATTATAGAAGTTTATAGAAAAGTACACATTTATAGTATTCTATAGAATTATTTAGCATGGCTTACAAATATGACTATGTTCTATAACATGCTATAGATTTCTACAAGATTCTATAGGATTTTATAGATTTTTTTGCTAAGGGTTCCGGTGCACTCCGGCAGGACTATAGCACTACATCGAGATTAATCGAATTTCATTCACTTGGGAATACACATAACTATGGAAAACCAGATTTGTGTAAATTACTGTTCGTGGTAATTTGAAAACAAATGCCGGTGGTGTCGGACACACACAAACACACTGAACACGCACACACAGAGCGGAGCTGAGCACACACACACACACACACACACACACACACACACACACACACACACACACACACACACACACACACACACACACACACACACACACACACACACACACACACACACCGTGCGCCCCGGTGACAGGACATCTCCTTCATAAAACGAGAGTGAATACTCTGGTAGTTCGATGTGTGTAGAGGTGTGTGTGGTTAAACCTCTATGGGTTAAACGTAGCAGCCTCGATCTCTATTCATTCTAATGAAGGGAAACACAGTGAAGTAAAAGGTACAGCTCTTTGCAGCTGGTGCTGCTCTTCTCAGATTCTGCTGAGTTACACATTACTGCCTCCAGTGCCCTGTAGGACGAAGCCAGTTCAACAGACCCTGGATATGTTTGATTTACCCGGCTTAACTAACCCTAACAAACGCGATGTCGCTAAGAGGTCCTACGAAGCTGGTTATCAACTCAGTAAATCAACCAGGGTTTCTCTGTCCGGCTGAGAGCGCGTTCACGTGAAAGGGACGGGGTTAGCAACATTTGACCAATCATGAACATGGAGACGCGTACAGACAGCGCAGCGTCATACTTCATGAATGAAGTGTAAATAGCAAATCCTGCTTCGTAGTACAGGCCACGTAACGCTTTTAACGAGTTAATAAAGCGTGGCCTCGTTGTATTTAAAGCGTGGCCACGCTTTACATCTCGTGCGCACAAGTTAAAGGTGGGGTAGGTAAGTTTCAGAAACCGGCTCGAGCTACACTTTGTGTTATATTCCATGGAATGCTCTTAACATCCCGATAGCAATGAATATCTTAAGTGCTTTGTCAAAAAATCCATAGAAAAAATTCATCTGTGTAAGCCGTAATACTGTAAAAAGCACAACCAATTCGTTTAGCAAACGGATTGGATTGCCGCCCTGTCTGTCAGCCTTCCATCTCGTGCACCCACAAATGTATCTTGTGCCCTCATTGGGCGTGCATTGCAGCAGTACTTCAATGACTCGCCAGCAACAGGCGGCCACTTTCACCAGTCTGCTGACGTTATGTGCGCGTTCATGTGTGTTGGAGGAGGTGCTCTGTAAGGAAGTCTGAAGGAAGGGGCGGATTCTTTTCGGCTGTGTACTTTCAAATTGTAGTGCAATCGAGCCGGTTTCTGAAACTTACCTACCCCACCTTTAATAAAGCGTGGCCACGTTTTATTTATTTTTCTCTCTATGAGCCCTCCAGGGCTCCGTACCATAATGTGAAAATAGTGCTCAAGTAAAGTACAAGTAGGCCTACATACATTGTTTTGTTACTGGAGTAACATTTGGTCTTGCAGTGTACACAGGGAACATGTGCCTGCCTCCATTCTGTCCTCCCTAATTATTTCTCATCTTCCCAAGAAAGTTTCCTGTTCAATTTGCACGTTTGAATCACTGAGCTAAATGCTGCCAATGTATATTACTTTTATTATTGCTACACTTTTAAAAGTCCAATGTTGGTCGTGACACCATTTGACACTTTGAGGCAAACTCATGCAAACATGCTCTGCAAAAATAATTTGTGCGTATCCGAATACATTTTGGAAGATGTGAGTCAAGCATGATAAGATATTTGCTTCTGTCTGCCTCCAGTGCCACTCTTAGACAGATGTCCTCGAGGCAACCGCCTATATTTATATCATCAAGTCTGTGCATGTCAGACTGGAGAAGACTGTCAACTCAGTGCCAAAAGTGGTCATGTGTGGAGAGGAGTGAACATGCTTAGTAAAAGAGGACTGAGTAGTTGTACGACAGAGTCAAAGCTCAGAGGCTGCATTTAGTTTCTCAGGTACACACAGACTCATGCCCACTCACTCACACACACAGCAATCAGTCAAACAGTGTCAGCTCTAACATTTCTCTTCGGAGTGTGAGTTCAGCTGTGTTCGTCTAATATTCTCCCAATAAACTGAGCACACTGCCACAGCAGGATTGTGTGTGACAGGGAGAGAGAGGTAGAGAAATAGCTGCAGATACAAAACTAGAAAAAGCGGGCAGTTAGTTTCTGTGTTTTCTGCACTTGTAAAAGTAGCAATCAGCCTGCATTGATTTCCCAGCATCCCCTTGTGGTTTAGCGCAAGCCAAATTAATGGCCGATTACAACCCTTTAGCTCGCTTTTCGCAACTTTTTCTTTGCTTTTTCCATTTCCTTCACATTCGAACGTTGTTGCTTTCTCTTTTTTATCTTCATCCTCTGAACTACTTTCTTTCCATGTCTCTACATTAGCTGCCTTTCCACTTCTCCTCTCTTTTTCCTCCTGCCTTCTACTTTCCATCCTTCCTTTTTTACAACATGAACCTCGATACAAACCTTGTTTCTACCAGAATTAGTTCTCCGTAACAAAAAATGAAATGGTACATGATGGTACAATTTAAATATGATTTCATTTGGTTTGATTTCAGCCTTTGTCTGTCATTTCCTTAAAGAGCTCTGCAGTAGTATTACAGTACAGGATGCAGGATGTCTGTCCTCGTATCCTCATAAACATATTTTTCAGCGCGTAAACATTTTTTGAGTATTTTGTGGCAGAGCAGAGAGTGATTTTTCAGTGAAACCTTTCTACAAAGTTCTTGTGTGGGATTGGGTTATGAATCCACATGACAGGCCTGAGACAGAGCAAGGCCACTGCACACACACACACACACACACACACACACACACACACACACACACACACACACACACACACACACACACACACACACACACACACACACACACACACACACACACACACACACACACTACTTATCTTTCTTCCCCCCTTGCTTGTGTCTTATAAACATAGCATGTAGAAACCAGTTTTCCGCTGACAGTGCAATCTCCAACAACAATAACAATCGCTTGTCTGCAGCAGTGGTGGAGCACAGAGCCCTGTGTGTGTGTGTGTGTGTGTGTGTGTGTGTGTGTGTGTGTGTGTGTGTGTGTGTGTGTGTGTGTGTGTGTGTGTGTGTGTGTGTGTGTGTGCGCGCGTGTGTGTGTGTGTGTGTGTGTGTGTGTGTGCGCGCATGTGTGTGTGTGTGTGTGTGTGTGTGTGTGTGTGTGTGTGTGTGTGTGTGTGTGTGTGTGTGTTTGAGAGTTTGTGTGTGACTTCTAGGGGACAGAAGAAAAATGGGCAAGACAATGGCAAGGAATACAATTTACATTGTGCTATCCTGCATGGGTCCCTGGAGGGTGCAACTGTAGGAACCAAGACATCTCAAGTGTGTGTGTGTGTGTGTGTGTGTGTGTGTGTGTGTGTGTGTGTGTGTGTGTGTGTGTGTGTGTGTGTGTGTGTGTGTGTGTGTGTGTGTGTGTGTGTGTGTGTGTGTGTGTGTGTGTGTGTGTGTGTGTGTGTGTGTGTGTGGGGGTGTTTGTTCTTGTGTATTGTTGTCTATTCGTATACAGTGTGTAGGGTAGGAATTGGTTGACCGTGTGTGTACTAGGTAATGTGTGTGCACGCATATGGTAAAACATTATTACAAATCTAGTGTAAGTGTGTGTAGCTTGTTTAGAGGAATGGTAGCATTAGATGCTTTTTTTATAGACTCCACAGGTTGTCTAACCTGCATCAAACAGATGTCACCAAAGTGAATCCTTTTCTGTTACTGCAGATCTACATCAATGCTGCTGCAATTGGCTCAATCCCCAAAAGAAGTTATCTAGGAGAAAAGCGTTTTTTTCCCCACAGATTCAAACAAGAAAGTGAAGCTGACGCCGTGGTGACATCACTACCACAGAGAAATATTGTACACTGAACACAAATATAAATGCAACACTTTTGTTTTTGCTCCTATTTTTCATGAGATGAACTCAAAGATCTAAAACATTTTCTATATACACAAAATAACCATTTCTCTCAAATATTGTTCACAAATCTGAAAAAATCTGTGATAGTGAGCACTTCTCCTTTGCCGAGATAATCCATCCCACCTCACAGGTGTGGCATATCAAGATGCTGATTAGACAGCATGATTATTGCACAGGTGTGCCTTAGGCTGGCCACAATAAAAGGCCACTCTGAAACGTGCAGTTTTGCTTTATTGGGGGGGGTCTGGGGGGGTCCGAAAACCAGTCAGTATCTGGTGTGACCACCATTTGCCTCACGCAGTGCAACACATCTCCTTCGCATAGAGTTGATCAGGTTGTTGATTGTGGCCTGTGGAATGTTGGTCCATTCCTCTTCAATGGCTGTGCGAAGTTGCTGGATATTGGCAGGAACTGGAACACGCTGTCGTATACGCCGATCCAGAGCATCCCAAACATGCTCAATGGGTGACATGTCCGGTGAGTATGCTGGCCATGCAAGAACTGGGATGTTTTCAGCCTCCAGGAATTGTGTACAGATCCTTGCAACATGGGGCCGTGCATTATCATGCTGCAACATGAGGTGATGGTCGTGGATGAATGGCACAACAATGGGCCTCAGGATCTCGTCACAGTATCTCTGGGCATTCACAATGCCATCAATAAAATGCACCTGTGTTCGTCGTCCATAACATACGCCTGCCCATACCATAACCCCACCACCACCATGGGCAACTCGATTCACAACATTGACATCAGAAAACCGCTCACCCACACGACGCCACACACGCTGTCTGCCATCTGCCCTGAACAGTGAAAACCGGGATTCATCCGTGAAGAGAACACCTCTCCAACGTGCCAGACGCCATCAAATGTGAGCATTTGCCCACTCAAGTCGGATATGACGACGAACCGGAGTCAGGTCAAGACCCCGATAAGGACGACGAGCATGCAGATGAGCTTCCCTGAGACGGTTTCTGACAGTTTGTGCAGAAATTCTTTGGTTATGCAAACCGATTGTTGCAGTAGCTGTCCGAGTGGCTGGTCTCAGACGATCTTGGAGGTGAACATGCTGGATGAGGAGGTCCTGGGCTGGTGTGGTTACACGTGGTCTGCGGTTGTGAGGCCGGTTGGATGTACTGCCAAATTCTCTGAAACGCCTTTGGAGACGGCTTATGGTAGAGAAATGAACATTCAATTCACGGGCAACAGCTCTGGTGGACATTCCTGCTGTCAGCATGCCAATTGCACGCTCCCTCAAAACTTGCGACATCTGTGGCATTGTGCTTTGTGATAAAACTGAACATTTTAGAGTGGCCTTTTATTGTGGCCAGCCTAAGGCACACCTGTGCAATAATCATGCTGTCTAATCAGCATCGTGATATGCCACACCTGTGAGGTGGGATGGATTATCTCGGCAAAGGAGAATTGCTCACTATCACAGATTTTTTCAGATTTGTGAACATTATTTGAGAGAAATGGTTATTTTGTGTATATCTGAAAAGTCAGATTCATTTGTCATATTTTACAGGATTCGTACGGTCATTAAAAACCTGTCATGGAAATTCAAAATGCAAATTCCAAGCCCTGGAAAAGTTATGGAAAACTATATTTTTCCCAAAGTTTTTGAAAAGTCATGGCAATTTAACTAAAGTTGCGTCAAATATAATTTACATTTGATCTAATCGCCAAAATAATCTGTGGTCGCGAGCTGTTATGTGCCATCATGACGGTAATGGTGTTCTTTTTTGATTTATTATAATGAAGCGTGAGCTGTGTGCTCGAGTCTTCCTGTCTCTCGGCTGAACTCTGCTGCTCCGCGATGAGGGTCTAACTTCAGCAGCTACATTACCTATGGGTGCGTTCGTTAATAGTAACTGTGTGGTCCGGAGTCACTGTGGCACAGACTGGACCGCTGGTGAACAGTTGTTAGAACTGTCGGAGTGGCAGAGCATGATGTGCACTGAAAAGATTTTCTGTCGCAATATTATTTAAGGAATTGTTGAGCTAGCTAGCTAGCATACATTGTCACAGGGCAACCAACCTTTGAGTTCAGCTTGGAGTGATCTTTTTTGGGACCTAATCTCCTCTAGGGGGGTCCGGGGGCATGCTCCCCCGGGAAGATTAAGGTCTGCAGACCTTATTTTCCTGTTCAATGTTAAAATAAAAAATGTTTAAGTAATTTTTTTGGTTGTGGACAATTGGGTAAAGGTCATGGAGAAGTCATGGAAAAGTCATTGAAAATTAGGGATGCTCCGATCGCCAATGTTGGGGCCGATCGCTGGAATCAGTATCGGCCGATACCGATCGCCGATCTGATTGAGTGAGCGGGGGGCCTATGGGGAACTTCTATTTAAAGTGATGTTTAAAACTCAGTTAATGGGGCTGATTCACTGGCGCTTCACAAACAACAATCAAAAATAATTATTACATTCAAATGAAGTACATTATTCAAGTTTACATTAACTTTGGATAATAACACGGGAGAAATTAGCGGAAGTGCTCTCTTTTCCTCTCTCCCCTTCTCTCTCTCCCTTTCTCTCTCTCCTGACAGCCTGTCAGTATCGTCTCATGCAGCTGAATGATTATAATAATTATATTTATAACTAGTTTAGCTTATTCCAGAGGTAGATAAAATAGCTAAGTGTGTTAGGTCTAACTCTTACCCCTAGTTTCCACCGGGTCCGTCTGCGCCGCGGTTTTGGTCCGGCCTCCTCCAGCGTCATACCCTACCAGGCGCGTTTCAGAAGCATTTCAGAAACGGAGCGTCTTGCCTGCTGGCTCGCAGTTTTTGTTGATTTGGGCATATTTCCTGGACAGGCTACTTTGTACAGACAAAGTTAATAATAATTGTAATATTCCAGTTATAAACGACATGAATCAAAGATGTGTTGCTGTATTTTAGTGGTAAAAAATGCATTCATCATCATAATTATTCTATATATATAATTTACACAGTCCCTGTAAACCGGAGGAGAACGCTGGCATTTCTCCTCCTACTTGAAAGACTACGGAGGGATAGGGTCTGCAAAATTAGTTTGTGTATATGTATATTTAAATATGCTATACTGTATATGCTCTGAACGTTCCACTTCCTGCCTGCCCGACATTACCTTACGGCTGCGTCGCGTCAAAAATAGGATTCATCCTAATTTTAGAGGAGCCCTGCGCCGAGACGCTTCTGGGTCGCTTCTGGGACGCTTCTGAGCCGTAACGCGCCGCGTGTGGTGGAATAGCACCCATTGACTAGAGTGGCCGCGATCTTTGTGAACGCCGCGTCTCAGCCGTAACACGACGCAGACAGACCCGGTGGAAATTAGGGGTTAGTGTGTGTTTCGCTCCGCTCACCAGTCCGTCACAGCGAGTGGAGCTGCAGGATTTCTGCTTCACACAGGTTGCATACCGCTATTTTATTGTCTTTTTCGGACACCTTAAAATACTGCCAGACTGGTGAAGCCATTTTGGCGAGCTTGTTTCGCCGCACACAGAGAAAAGTGTCATGTATTTTACGTCATCATTTCGGCTCTCGCGATCGGCATTTTTAGAGAGCACCGATATCGATCCGCGGCCGATCGATCGGAGCATCCCTATTGAAAATCATTGGTGAAAAAAAACCCCTGATTTTAGAACTGTCATCACATCGCCTCAGACAGGCTTACAAAGTGGAGCTCTGTGTGTGTGTGTGTGTGTGTGTGTGTGTGTGTGTGTGTGTGTGTGTGTGTTTTTTTTCAGCTGTAAAATTAACAGCTGGCATTTCTCTCTTAGACTCTGCAACAAGCATGCAAAATGCACGGATGCAGTCTCATCAAGTATACACACATAGGCTAATATGAATGCACTGTACATTTGTGTGCTGCAAACACTCCATCTGGGCTGTGTGTGTGTGTGTGTGTATGTGTGTGTGTGTGTGTGTGTGTGTGTGTGTGTGTGTGTGTGTGTGTGTGTGTGTGTGTGTGTGTGTGTGTGTGTGTGTGAGGGTGTGTGTGTGTGTGTGTGTGTGTGTGAGGGTAAGCTTAATGAAGGGGAGTCTCAGAAGGATTTAGAAATCCACGTGGGAGCCTTAAAGACGGCTTGTTAGCTCAGTAACAATGCTTCAAAACACACATTTCTGCAAGCTTTCTTTGAAAAGGAATACTCATTCTCTTTCTCCTAGACACACACTGCACACACACCCACACACACACACATACCATGTATACATCACTTCAGGGGACATCACATTGACTTACATGCATTTCCTGGAGACTTATCCTAACCTTAACCATAACCAACACATGCCTAACCCTTACCCTAATCCTAATCCTAAACCTAACCATGTCTTCACCCTAAAATTAATGATTCCCCTCATGGGGACCTCCAATTTGTCCCCATAAGGGAGGCGAGTCCCCACACGTGACTGTGTAAACAGATTTAGGTCCCCACAAGTATAGTAATGCTAGGCCACACACACACATACACACACACACACACACACACACACAGCTTTTGACAAAACATTGTATTTTATTACTCTTCTCATTCTATGAACAAGACATATTATCTTTGTCGAGCACACACTGACAGTACTCATATGCACACCTATTATGTCATGGTTTGATTCAAAATCCTCAACATTCTCACAGACACACACACACGTGTGAGGAAAATGGAAAAAGCATTAGAGAATTTAAAGGTTACATTTATTTAGTTATTCATTTATTAAGATTGTAAACAAGAAATTGTTAACAGAAGTGTATTTTTATGAATTGGCGACCATTGTCTCATTGCTTTTCAATAATCAGAACCATGTAAAGCACTCACTGCTTTCTGAAGGTAGGGAAGTCAATAACCAGTTCAACATCAAATATTCTTCTTTCTAGCTGCAGCAACAACAACAACAACAACAATAACAGATCATTCAAACACAAAATACATCCACATTAGGTGAGATGATGTGTGATTGAAACACACATCACACAGAAATAGGACTATTAGTAAATGAATGACTCACCTTGTTCTTCCTTTTTCACATTCACGGAGTGAGTCATTAACACGATCTTTTTAGACATCTCTGATTAGCACCTTAACAAATCTTACAAATAGTTTTTTGCTTTATTGGTTAAAGCGTAATTTAGTGGTAAGCGTGGAAAAATTAGCGCCTGTTTATTGTTTTGTGATTTTGTTGATGAATGAGCCAGATTTTAAATGCAAAAGTGTTGAAGGTTACATGATGTCTAATTAGTGGTAACCATACCCTCACTGATGTTAAAGCGTCATTTGGAACAACTCCATCATGTCTGATTAGTGATTACCAGGCAGTTGTCAGACATACGGTGCTGGTAGTGTAGCGTTATTGGTTCTCAGTGTTCTTGCTTGAAAGTATAGAAAGTTCTTCTTAGAACCTTTGTGTGTAGTCTAATCAGATAGTATTTTTTTTTTTTACTTAAAGGTTCCATGTCATGCTTTTCCGGTTATTACCTGTCCCCTTGTGTATTATGAAGGTTTTTATGCATGTAAACGGTCTGCAAAGTTACAAACCCTCAAAGTACACCCTGTAGCGAGTAAAACTCTAACACTGAAAATACCTGTATATGCTGCCCCAGAACGCCTCGTTGGAGATTTCTCTTTTTTTTCATGGGTACAGTGACGTGCCCATACCCAAATGGACCCATTGGTCCAAATAGACCAATCCGTGGAGCCGTTACGTTACTCACACACACACACTCAATCTTTTCTCAGCTGCAGCTCCGCCAATATCTCCTCCCTGAGACGGCGGGACGCGGCGAGGCTGTGAGTCGGTGTGTGTTCGGGCTGAGTTTCGCTGTGTCTCGCAGACGGCCACTAGGCTCATAGGGAGGGGGGGGGTCAGGAGCTTTAACAAGCCGTTTAGGAAAGAGAGTGAATACATGTACAGAGATGCTGTATGAGAAACCAATGCGATTTTGGAAAATTGCACAATGTAAATCTATTTTAGTAGACCTCAACAATGGAATTATGATCAGTAGAAATGGCCATGACATGGGACCTTTAAGAATGTTTAAATCAGGGGTGGGGAACCTCCGGCCCCCGGGCCGTATATAGCCTGCGAGACCATTTGGTACAGCCCTCGAGGTAATTTATAAACACACACAAAAAAGAAAGAAATTAAACAAGCGAGTGCCTGTTTTTCCTGGCCAAGGTCAGGGTCCTTGAACACAACACAAGCCTAACGTGTCATCACGTGGAATATTTCTCGTCTGACAGGGGTGTAGTTCTGACGGAGAGCACCAGAACGCCACTCCGGCACTTCCAAAAATGTCAGTACCCATAAGGAGCTGTACACATGCTGCAGTTGTTGTGTGGCTGGCTGTGTCTTTAGTTGTAAGCCGATTGGCGATCTGTTCATCTGTCATACTGATCATACACTCAATGACTTTGTTGTTATTAGCATCTGGTTAGCTAGCTATGCTAACGAATATAAGAAGCTTTTTCTCCAACCAGTGAGGTAAAGGCACATCTTTATATGATCATTATAGTTATAAAAAATAAGAGAATAAAGTAAACAGGTATAAAATACTATATGACGTTGTTATTAATAAACAAGAATACATTTTGAAAGGGGAGTGATTTGTAAAATATCCAAAAATAAATCTGCTTACAGTTCTGTTTCATATGGGTGTTGAGAGATGTATCCATATATCTCTTAATTTTGCTCTCAAAGTGCACCAGATTGATGCTTTTAACTTCAACCTTTAAAAAAAAATATGTTTGCATGCCCCCGGACCCCCCTAAAGGCAAGCCTGTCTCCTAAAAATCACGTTCCCACAGAACTAAACTGCATTCTCAATTACGTTTAGCTAAAAACGTATTTTCTCCCACGTTACGTTTGATATGAACGTATTTCAAAGACGTTTATTTTCTACATATCTTTGCCATTTATTGTCTTGCTTATAATAATGATAATAGTCATTTATAAATATCATTTTAGAGCACACATTTGAAATCGACAATCGGGCTCGATATATGGTTAAATTCAAATCAGTAGGCGAGGCTGTAATTTCGCCAGCTGTTACTCATGAGTGAGGCAGAAAATAATAGTTCAATCAGGAGAGACGTGATGTATGAGTACATGTTTATTTATCGGGACACATGATATGCGGGAATAGTGATTGACGTATTACAACAAGTAACTGTAATGATGTTTTGGCGACTAGGCTTGCAGGATGATCATTCAGGAGGGAAAGAATCGCTCTGATGAACCCCCCGGGGTCTAGACACTGGTGGTGGTGATAGTAGTTCAGTCCGATCTGAAGGGAGAAGGTTTAGCTTGGCCCTGTATTTAGGAGACAGGAGGCGAAGGGGTGGAGGAGGGTTTGCGTTGACACCTGAAATGATAACTGACAGGAAGGGGAGAGCAGATTTAAAGAGGTTAGCAGGTGCGATGATTGGCTAGCCGGGGCGTAATGCCCCTGATCACTTATTGAAATAACGTGTGACACCCGATGCTGTTGTCTTCCTGATTGAACTTACACTGAGCTACATTTCAATCAGGAGAGACGTGATGTATGAGTACATGTTTATTTATCGGGACACATGATATGCGGGAATAGTGATTGACGTATTACAACAAGTAACTGTAATGATGTTTTGGCGACTAGGCCCCGGGTTTGCAGGATGATCATTCAGGAGGGAAAGAATCGCTCTGATGAACCCCCAAAAGAAGTGAAGTATGAAGTACGGAGCTGTGAGCAATCCTTACCTTGCGGCTGGCTGCGGAGATCTATGGATGAAAAGGAGATTAACATGGGGACATGATGAGCGCCGGAATCGCTTCCGGGCTGCGGGGTTAGTCATGTGCGGGACCACTGCCCGAAACCTGCACGCAGGTTTACCATGACGCAGACCCACTGGCCGCAACCTGCGCCCGCAGGGTTAAACCTAAGCGCGGACCCACTGGCCGCAACCTGCGCCCGCAGGGTTAAACCTAAGTGCGGACCTGTGTCCGCAACCTGCGCCCGCAGGGTTAAACCTAAGCGCGGACCTGTGTCCGCAACCTGCGCCCGCAGGGTTAAACCTAAGCGCGGACCTGTGTCCGCAACCTGCGCCCGCAGGGTTAAACCTAAGCGCGGACCTGTGTCCGCAACCTGCACCCGCAGGGTTAAACCTAAGCGCGGACCTGTGTCCGCAACCTGCGCCCGCAGGGTTAAACCTAAGCGCGGACCTGTGTCCGCAACCTGCGCCCGCAGGGTTAAACCTAAGCGCGGACCTGAGTCGGCAACTTGACTCGGACCCACGTTCGCGACCTGCACTTGCGGGATTAGCATATGCAGATCCGGAGTCATAGCCTGACAGATCCGGAACCGTAGACACGTATACATGCTGACATGTTACCACCACCAGTTATAGGTATATTTACCATCTTTTAGTGTTTGAGGGACCTTTGGATAGCCAGCACGTCACTGATGTCCGGGCGGATGTAGGATGTGAAGGCAGAGGAGGACCATCGTCCGAGTTGTTGCAGGGATGAGGATGAGACGCCTTGATTAGCAGCGGAGGTAGCTGCGCCTATCCTGAACGAATGCCCCGAGAATAATTGGGGCGATAAGCCGGATCTAATGAGAACTTGCTTAAGGTAATGATTGAACTGGTGTTGCGTTAAGGGAAAATCCCCTGAAATAAGAAATAGTGGTGAGAGAGGATTAATGGAAGGTCTAAGACGCAGGAATTTGATCATGGATCCATAAGGGCAGAACGGGGAATCGTTGCGAGCTGCGATGACGGAGCAAGCGCCTCCGCATTTTGAGTGTTTAATGTTTAAACTAAAATGGCTAGCGTGGAAGGATAGGTCGTTAAGGCAGACGTCTTGATTGGGATTGAATGATCGTGAAGCTGTGGTAAATTCGCCTGGTCTAAGAAAAGCATAAAATGCCAGCAGAAATACGGCGTCGAGTAGGGCGTCGATGTAGGGAGAAAATAATCCTTCTCTAAGTTTGGAGAGCATAAGGCGCAGAGTGGAGAGTGTAATGGGTCGTCTATGGTCTAACGCTGGGGGAAACGTTTTTAGAAGACCTCTAAGTATGAGTTTAACGGATAGGTTAGCAAGCAAGCTGGGGAAGCTGGGATCGAAGCAGCGAACGTTAAATTGTACTCCTGCTAAGAGGCCCCGGATGTATTGGGGTTTGAGGTGGCGATCAGTGGCGCAGTAGCACATGAAGGCGCACACGGTGGGGATGAGAACGGGTCTAAGTGAGATGCCTACGGAAACACAAAAGAACGCAAACGTTCTCCATGCAAAGTCGTACGTTCTGAGGGTGGAAGTGGCTAAGCCTTTCCTCATAAAATATCTGGCCGACTCTAGGTGCCTAGCTAAGGGGCTCTTGTTTAATGTAGAGAGAGGAGATGCAGAGGAGGAATCCCAACGGGTTGCGGGCTGGCTTCCGAGCAGAGGTTCCGGAAGGTCTGAAATTGAAAGCGAGAGAGGGAATCAGCCACTATATTGAGGTGGCCGGGGACGTGACGAGCTGAGATGAGGAAGTTGTGAGTGAGGGAGGACCACGTGATGCTTCTCATGAACGGCATGATGTCACTACAAGAGGAGCGACCTTTATTGATGATCCAGACCACTGACTGGTTGTCGCAGAGGACCGAGATGCGTTTCCGTAGCCAGAGGTGGCCCCACACGTGGCAGGCAACAGCAATCGGATAGATCTCGTGCAGGGCGGAGGATGAGGCATGATTGGGAAATGAGGGAGGCCACGGGCCCGCGAACCACTCTCCCTGAAAGAAACCCCCAAAACCCACGGATGGGGCAGCGTCCGTGAAAAACCTCATGGAATCAGAGGAGTACACGAGTAGGGTTGGGTATCGTTTGAATTTCCACGATTCCGATTCCGATTCCGATTCTACTTTTCGATTCCGGTTCTTAACGGTTCTCGATTCCGATTCTTTGAGGGGCAGGGTAAAAAAATGATACATGCTTCTTCCACCAAAAAAATTACATTTATTCGAGAAACTTTTACACAGGTTAGTTTAAAGTAATATTCACATTAATCAGTCTGTTTATATTCACTGCTATGTAACTTTAACCTGAGAACCCCTGAAGCTACAACAGTCCAACTTTTAAAAACAGTTCTTGTTGAGAAAAACAAGCATATCTGCCTCTCAGGCATACCGGGAAGAAATGTTTGAACATTTTGAAGTAAAATGCTTCAATCTGGTGCACACGCAGAATTACTAGAGACTAGATCTAGGGGGTACAACTCCAAACACCCATATGAAAAAGATCGGTTTACATTTGAATAATTAAATAACAAATAGCCTACATGTAATGCATTTTATTTTTGTTGTTCATTCATATCTTATTTTACTATTTTATTTATGCATATTTTTTTATCTCTCCAGTTTAAAACGATATGTCTGGTTTACTGTCCTATAGTTTACATTGGAATGATTTCAAACCTGTTTTATCCCAATAATTATAAAGGAGTGCCTTGGAAATATGTGTTTACGTAAATTGTGATCAAAACGTTTGAGACCCACTGAGATAACTTAGACTAAAGTGAACTATCTAAACACTGAGAGTCCTTTACCTCACTGAGCTGAAGTTATCAGCCTCTCAGTCTGACTGGAGAGGACTCTCCCTCCACATCATTGTAGAAACATCTTCTTCTTCTTCCATTAGAGCAGCTAGCACCAGATGCTAATAACAACAGCGCCGGTTCCAGTGCACCCTCGTGAGCTGCGGTTGCCAGATAAGCCAACATCCCCCATTTTCATCACTTGCAGCGCCCATCGTACAGGGCAAATGAAAAGTGTAACCGGGATGAAAAGGGTGTTACATTTACTTAATTATGAATGTTGTTACATCAAGGCCGAAAATTAGGATGAGCACCAACGGTCAAAACATTTATTTTTTCTCCCAGAGCTGTCAGCGCAGCGCCTCCACAGATCTGGCGCCCTAGGCGAACATTTATAATGCCAGTGCGACGGGCCGGCCCTGGTCTCAGGTTACACTGTAGGAAGTGTAGGTACAACGCTACATTTCCCGCCCCGCTGCAGTCATGCAGTAGGCTACGGAGAGCGGCGAGAAACATTTCCTCAGGAATCGAAAAGCGGAACCGAAATTCACATTTCTAAATGATACCGTTGGAATCGAAATGTTGGAACCGGTTCCGAACCGGAACCGGTTCTCGGTACCCAACCCTATACACGAGGTCGTCGTAAAAGAAGGTGATGCCATTCCAGTGGGCGAGCAGGAGAGACCAGAAGCATAGGTCTGAGCGGCAGCCTTCGTCTAGAAACACGCGGTCGTGGAGGTTTGTTACAGCCGACGCTGCGTCCAGGAGGCGGGAGATTAATGAGCGCCCCTGGGGGATGACGCGCATGGCAAAGTTGAGGTGCCCGAGGAGGGAGAGCAGCTGCTGTTTGGTGATGACTTGTTGCTCGCAATAGGATTTAGTGATGTCGCGTATGCGCTGCAGTTTGGCGATGGGGAGAGATGCTTTCATGTCTATAGTGTCGAGTGTGATGCCTAAAAACTCCAAGCTAGTGTCGGGTCCTATGGTTTTCTCTCCGGACAGGGGGACGCCTAGCTCCTGAAAGCAGCATTTGAGTTTCGCCAGGGAAGCGCCTGAGTTATCCCGAGGGGGATCTATGAGGAGAAAATCGTCCAGCAAGTGGAGAACGGAGGGAATCCTGACATTATTCAGCAGAATCCAGCAGAGAGCTTCGGAAAAGGAATTAAAAATACAGGGGCTACTTCTGCACCCGAAAGTCAAGCGAACTGCAAAATAGAATTTAGCTTCCCACTTAATACCGAACATGTTCCACTGGGATGGATGGATGGGAATGATCTTGAATGCGTCAGTAATATCTGCCTTGGAGAGCCAGGCTCCTTGCCCCGCAAACTTAATTAGTTTGATTGCGTTATCGACTGAGGCATAATGAAGGGAGAATGGCTCTGGAGGAATAAGGCTGTTAATACTGCAAAACGGGCCGGAGCGGGGTGCGGACAGATCGAAAATCAGCCTTTTTTTCTCAGAGTATTTACTCGTGGCTATTCCTATTGGACTTGTCCGGAACACTGAGAACGGGGGTGAGTGAAACGGACCGATAAGGTATCCTTTGTTGAGTTCTTTCTCGATAAGCTGGGAGACTATGGTGGGTTCTTTAAATGCTGATTGCAGATTTTTTGAAACAAGGGACACGGAGGGAGGAGAAATAACCCCGACCCTGAACCCTTGAGAGAGCCCTGACAGAAGATATTCTACGAACACGGGATCTGGGTGAGTAGAAAGCGCTGCTGCTAAATGTGGGATGTTGATGGGGGTGGAAAGGTGATGTTTCAGGAGTTTTTTCCCCCACGTGGTTTCTGCTGCGGGAACTTCACGTGCCCGCGCCTGGGGCAAACTGACTTCGGGTGAGCCTCCCTGCAGGTACTGCAGATATGGAGATAAGAACAATAAGCAAAGGTGCAGATATTTTCGTTGAACTTATAACAGATCCTGTCGTCTGCCCTAATCTGCGCCTCTTGCCTATTCTGCACCTGTTTTTTTTGTTTATTATTCCCCGACTGTGACGCAGGAAAAGCTCTGAACCCGGAGAAAGGCACTGATGGGCAGAAGGGGGAGGTGTGGCCCTGCGTCCCGCAGCTGATGCACGAAACAACTTGTTGCCCGCCAGTCGCCATCACGAGCAGCTCGGTGTCCAGCACGGACCAGTCCAGGCGAACGTTGCAGTGGGCTAAGTGAAGCGCTGCTTTGCTAGAAAAGCTCTTGTGATAGGAGTAGAACGTGGATTTCCCGAATTTGAGATAAAGATCGCCGATGAGGCCCAGATAAGCGTCTAACTCAACTCTTCTTTCCGGGTAAACGGAACACAGGACATCGCGGAAGATGCCGAAAGCAACCAGAAATTGTCCTATGTTGAGGTCTCTGAGGAGCCGAGGATCTGCGGACTTAAAAACGGCAGTGATGCTTCCTCCCGTGGCGATTGACTTGTCGCACTATGAGGCAAGATGAGGGTGACTAAATGTATGTCTTTCCCGTCGAGGATTTTCGCTCTCAGCCGAGAGGAAATGTGAGCGCTCTGGGGAATATGAGGCCTACCTGAGTGAGGCGCTGGGAGTGCTGAAGCCAGGGAGTGAGGGGGAGCTATGATTTGTGGAGGGAAACCCCCGAGACCTGGCATAAATCCTGTTGGCAGCGAAGCGGGGACCGAGGCCCAGTTCGCAGAAGAGGTTGAAGCTCCGATGGGGCCTTTATCCATGGCCTGCAGGCGAGCGTCAATTAGCAGCATAGAGCTAGCCAACGATTGCAGGGAGTTTGCTATGCTATCCGTTAGTGGCTGATTACCGGGGCTCCCGGGCTGGGCGACGCTTGGGTGAGCCTGTGGAAAGGTGGACCTTTTAGATGGACCGGCTCTAGAGGGACTTGACTTTTTTTTCCTTTTCCCCCCGCGGCTCCGCCCGCGTCCTCGCTCCGGCCTCTCGGGGGTGATAGCTGGAGAGTTGGCTGGAGCTGCTGGGGCTGCTGCCCTGGGCTGATGGACCGCGCCGGAGACTTGGTCCGAGAGCTCCCTGAGCTGGGAGAGAGGGAGATCTGAGGCTGCAGAGATACCCTGCTGCCGTAAATGGGTGATTATGAAGTTTGCTTCTGCTGATTGTGAGCTGTCACGGGAAGCCAGGCGGGCGCTCATGCGCCGGAGGCTTGAGGAGTTCGAAGCTGCATCCGGAGGTACATCGGAGCCAGGATCGAGATCCTTCGAAAACGGTTCGTTCTCGGAAGAGTCTGTGTTAGACATTGTGGTTTGTTTTTCTTTCTTTTCTGAGTGTTTACGGAGGAGTATTCATTTACTACCTTTTGCGTTGACACCTGAAATGACAACTGACAGGAAGGGGAGAGCAGATTTAAAGAGGTTAGCAGGTGCGATGATTGGCTAGCCGGGGCGTAATGCCCCTGATCACTTATTGAAATAACGTGTGACACCCGATGCTGTTGTCTTCCTGATTGAACTTACACTGAGCTACATTTTTCTCATGCCAAAAAACTGCTGGGTCGGTTGTTATTGTCAATATTAATATAATAATAATTTATTTGTAATAGTCACACTCGATTTCGCCAATTTTCTTGTTGCCCCAGCTGTTCGACACCCTCTTTTAGCAGAAACATAGGCTACATTAATGTATTTAATCGATGTTAATCCATGTGGAATTAACGGACGTGACGTTGTGCGATTGCATCGCCAGGCAACAGCTTGGGTTCAGCTTGGGTTCAACTAGAACTCTAGTTATATTTAAAAACATTTTAGAAGGCCTCACGAAATACTTTAATGTAAATTAAAATGTGAAGGAATGTGTGTATAACAAAATACATCCGTCATAAAGAATACCGGAAACAGACGTAGGAAAAATCCTCAGCTCGGTGATTGGATATTTTAGCCGTAATGCACGTTGGGATATGGTGTTTATGCGATGTGAAATCCGGAAACATCTAAAAAAATAAAATAATACTTTATTCCGAGTGTGCTTGCTTTTCTCTTTAAAAGTCATCACATAAATGCATTGTAATACACGGTTCGGCTGCATTAAATATTACATATCTGCCGTAGTTCTTAGAGCCCTGATGAGAAGACTTCTGGACAAACTTAAAGAACTGCCGCCAAAACTGAATATGCGACGTGGATCATAAATATATCAACAATTAAACAACATCTTACATTTCTTTTGACACAATATGTCTCCTTGCAGTATCAACACTAATTCGGCTGACTTTTATATCCAATTGGTAGATAGGCTATATTTACACCATAACGGTGCACAGCTGATAGAAAGGGACACCTAGTGGTTAAAGCACGTTATTGCATTTTTGTTATATTTGATGAAAAAAATATTAAGAGTACATACAAAATAGGGTGAAAGTAGATGGTCAATGATAGAAATATAGAATAGAAAAAATCAAGAAGATACTGTAAGTGATCTCTACAATAAAATAGTTTAGTGCAGGACGTCCACAGATGTTAATAGGATGATCTGCAAAACAGACAAACTAATAAGGCTTTATTAAACATTAAAGAATACTTGAGGTCTTCTTTTGAATAAGAAAAAAGCTTTGGGGGTATCTCCAGATAAATATTAAGCCTGACAAAGTACTAATATATTGCTATAGTGCTTATTTTAACTGCTAAAATTATTCTGTTTTCATGTTTTATATTTTCCATTTATTTGAATAAATTACTGAATAAAAGCACACTGTTAAATTATGTATTTGTTTTATCTTCTGTCAGAACAAGTATTGCTATTGTGTTACATAGTATCCTTTAACAGCCAGAATTATTTCTGGAAAATGGTGAAGCTTTGTTTAAGAGAAGGCTGTTCATGTAATGAGAATTCACATTTATGCTACATTGAAGGGTGGAATTGACTACAAATCTTCAGAAACATAATTTGCTTCAGATATAACTCATAGCAATATTGTAACCATTAAGAAAAGCCAACTGCATTAAAAACCCAGTTAACAAACACTAGGTAAAGTATTTTCCTTCAGTAATTAAGATGTAATTCCAATGTACGCTGTTACGCTGAGCCATGCATTGTCTGGAACGTAAAAGGGACAAAGAAGACAAAGTGAAGTGACGTACTTCCGGTTCAACATGAAAACATTCCCAGTTAAACATGCAAAAAAAAATCGCTAAATAAAAAGATAAAACACTGGCATGTAATTGACTTTAGAATAAATAGAATGGTTTTGAATAACCCACAGTGCCTTAAAGGTGGGGTAGGTAAGTTTGAGAAACCGGCTCGAGATACACTTTTTGTTATATGGAACAAAATATGTTATATGCCCATGGAATGCTCTTAACATCCCGATAGCAATGAATATCTTAAGTGCTTTGACAACAAATCCATGAAAAAATGTCATCTATGGAAGCTGTAGTACTGTAAAAAGCACGACCAATCATAACTGGCTAAATAACTGGATGGCCTACCTGCCTGTCAGCCTTCCATCTGTGCACAAACGTATCTCGTGCCCTCATTGGTCATGTGCGCGTTCGTGTGTGTGTTGGAGGAGGGGCTCTGTAAGGTAGTGGCAGATTTTTTCCGGCTGTGTATTTTCAAATTGTAGTGCACTCAAGCTAGTTTCTCCAAAAGTACCTACCCCACCTTTAATGTACCAGCGAAAGAGGTTGTTTGGATGATAATAAAAAAAAAGAAAGTTTTTGCCAATCCGATCAGAAATGTAAGAAAACCTATAGGTTACTTACGTAACCCCAGGACTCAGAGTAACATGAAGTGAGATGTCTCACTATGGGATGCGCCTCATCGCGGAGCAAACAGAAGCATCAATCTCATTACGCCAATCCTGATTGGCTGGTGATCTTGACGTCAGCGTCAGGGGAAATCACCCCCTATAAGTAGCTTGCGCCACAACGCATGCGTCATTCAAAATAAGCACCTCTTCTCGCTTCACCATAGCAAGGAGGGCCGTCTGGTGAGACATCTCACTTCATGTTACTCTGAGTACTGGGGTTACGTAAGTAACCTATAGTTCTCATTCATAACACTCCGTTCGATGTCTCACTATGGGATATTGTAGCTCCCGTATTGCCAGACGAGCTTATCTCGAAAATAACCGATCAACCAGAATTTAACAGGTAGAGTCCCGACTCAACAAGGTGCCCAAAACTGCGCGGGCCACGCTTGGAGCGAAGACATCTAGCCTGTAAAAGCAGACAAAAGTGAGTGGCGAGGACCAGCTCGCCGCTGCACAGATGTCTTGGATGGAAACACCCTTGAACAAAGCCCAGGATGTAGCCAGGCCCCGAGTCGAGTGAGCCCGCAGACCCGAAGGTGCTTGCAAATTCTGACTCGTATAGGCCAAAGCAATTACCTCCACAATCCAGTGTGAGAGCCGTTGCTTAGTAACAGGCTTGGCCTTGTGAGGGTTAGCCCAGGACACGAAGAGTTGGTCATTAAGATGAAGCTCTTTTGATCTGTCCATATATGTGTGTAAAGCCCGGACTGGACACAACAGATCCTGCTGCTGCTCCCCGGAGGAAACCAGCGGCGGCGGAAATGCCTCAATGTCAATTGGGGTACACGAACCAACCACCTTTGGTGTAAAGGCAGGGTTGGGCTTCAACAACACTCTCGTTTGCCCTGGGGCGAACTGAGTGCATGAGGGATGTACAGACAGTGCATGAATATCGCTGACCCGCTTGGCGGATGCCAGGGCCAGTAACAGCACTGTCTTGAGTGACAGATGTTTCATGTCAGCTCCTTCCAGGGGTTCAAATGGGGTCATTCTGAGCCCATTTAAAACCACTGCCAGGTCCCATAAGGGCACCAGCGACCTGGAGACAGGGAGGAGCCTGCGAGCTCCCTTCATAAAACGGCAAACCAAAGGATGTTGGCTAGCCGTCTTACCCTCAAATCCCACATGGCATGCAGCAATAGCAGCCAGGTACACCTTGATCGTGGAGAAAGCTCTGTGCTTATCGATCAAGTCCTGTAGAAATGATAAAAACCTCCCGACAGGACATTGAAAAGAGATGTGTCCTTCTTGAAGGCACCACTCCTCAAACACCCTCCACTTACAGTCGTAAAGAGACCTGGTGGAGGAAGCTCTCGCACTCTGAATAGTGTTTATCACCTTCTGAGGGAGTCCCACTGTATTCAGATTGTACCACTCACGGGTCAGGCCCATAGAGCCCCGTGCTCTGGGCGTGGGTGAAGGATCGCCCCCCCCGCCTGAAACAATATGTCCCTGAATGGTGGGGGCTGCCATGGCTGCCCGCACAACAGCTGATATATCTCCGCCAGCCCGTACGTTGCGGGCTAGGGCGGAAACATCAGAGTAAGTGTGTGGCGTTGTTCCTTCACTCTGGCCAGAGTTGGGGGTAACGGAACCAGGGGTGGGAACGCGTACAGAGGACCCGGAGGTCAATCATGTACGAGTGTGTCCCCGCCTAACAGTGCGTTTAAATCGTGCATTAAAGAGAACAGCTGTCATTGAGCATTTTTTCTTTATGCGAACAGATTTAACGCGGCTCCGCCGTAACGCACCCACAGCGGACTCACGATCCTTGGATGTGGAGTCCAGTCTGCATAGAGTGGTGCGCCTCTGGACAGTAGTTATGTCCCAAGGTGCATCACTCCCGGTACCTGTGTCGCTCTCAGAGAGAGGAGACGTCTGCCGCTCCAAGTGATCAGTTTGTGTGCCAGTGTGTGTGACTGGAGACAACGCAACCTCCCTTGGCGGTTCATACACGATATCGTGTTGTCTGTCCTCACGAGGACATGGTGTCCTCTGAGAGAAGGCAGGAAGCGTTTTAGGGTGGGGAACACCGCTAAAAGCTCCGGGTAATTTACATGCGACCTTCGTAAATACCCTATCAGCCTGTCTGACATGCGTCCGTGGTGACCACCTGCCGTGAAAGGACAGCACCCGTAGGCGCGTCCCGCACTAGAAAAGTCGGGTGTAGTGCCACTACGCATTACATAATAACCAATACTCTCCGCTTCTTTCTAGGAGAGAGAGAACCTCTCTCTCCAGAATATGGGTTGACTCTCTCTGGGCTTGTGAAAACAGATAAAGTATAACTGTTTTGAGAAGCCCAGGCAGATGTCGTGAGTATCTCCTGCTGTATGCTCCTTAGAGCCAGCTGAGATGTCACGCTTACGGCTCCAGCCGGCACTGCGCATGCGCGTGACGGTGGTGCCCTTACAGCTCCAACCGGCACAGCGCATGCGTGTGACGGTGGAGCCCTTACGACCCCAGCCAGCACTGCGCATGCGCATGATGGTGGTGCCCTTAAAGCCCCAGCCGGCACGGCGCGTGCGCATGGCGGTGGTGCCTTCACAGACCCGTCAATAATCCGCCTTTTGAGAGATGCCGTAGCTGCTCTCAAAAGGGGAAGAATTGGCGGGCTGTTTATTGGTTTTATTGATTTTCTTTTCATTTTTTTGAGCTGCGCCCTCGGCCTGAAGCCTGGATGCGTCAGCGGCAAATGTTTTATGACAGAGGAATCAATCAACATGTGACATGTGTTTGTGCGGACTTGAGGATGGTGTTTAGGCATCTCTCGAGGCGGTGGGAGCACATTCACGGAGGGGAGAAGGAGGGGCTGTCACGCCGCTCGCTTCTTCTTCCTCGACTGCTGACCAAAATTCTGGGTTGGCTGAGCCTGAGCTGCAGCCGGAACCGGAGATTTTCTCGGCCAACTTGCCCTTGTCTCCAGCTTGGGCTGGGGACTCGGGGTGGGCTGCGACCTTTGCTTGACCGGTGCTTTAAACCGGGCAGAGTTCGCTTGGGTGAAGGACTGCTGCTGCGAGGGCAGCGGCTGGACCCTTCGAGGGAGGCAGAGGTGGAGTGCCTCGTCCTCCTTCTTCTTCGTCTCACACCTCCTTTGCATGGAGGCGAGAGCGGAGCCGAAAATTCCCTCGGTAACGATGGGCATATCCAGCACATCTTCCCTTTCTCGGTCAGGGAGGTTGGTGAGGTTGAGCCATCTCACTCTTTCCTGCACCACCATGATCCCCATTACTTTGCCCGTGGCCTGGACGGCGCAGCGCTGGACATGGAGGCAAATGTCCGTGACCGCTGCCATCTCGTCCAGAGTGGCTGCTCCCGGGCTACCCGACAGGTCCTCGCAGAGCTCTGCTTGGTAGGCGGTTAGCAGCGAGGACACATTCAGGGCCCTGGCGGACAGCGCTCCAGCTTTATAGGACTTTTCAGTCATTGTGGACTGAAAGCGGTCCGCCTTTGCTGGCAGCGTGGGGTTCCTGCTCGGTGAGGGGCCCACCTTCGGTAGAAGGTGGGCCGCCACCAGCGGTTCCATGGGCGGTATGCGGAGCAGGCCGAGCCTCTCCATTCCATGGCAGTCCAGGGAGGAGGCACCCTGGATTGGGACCTTGTTGCTGAAGGGCCGGTCTCTCCACGAGACCGACACTTCATCCAACATTTCTGGAAAAAACCGGGAGGAGTTGCCTCCCTTTGCCCGCTGTTTGGGGAAGATGCTTCCCCTCGTAGCGGGACCTGGAGGTCTCCTTGGCCATTTCCGGCCACGGAACATTGAGTCTGACCGCAGCGCGTTTGCACACGGCCTACAGGTCCATGCTCAGACCGGGCGAAGCTGGTGTGCTGTCACCCGGGAGAGCAGCCCTCGCTCCAGGCTTTGCAGACTGGGCCGATGACATGAAGGTGTCCTCTTCTTGTTCATCTGACTCGGACAGGAGGAACGCCAGGGCGTCCTCCTCATCGTCCTCCTCATAGTCCAACTCGAGGACATCCTCCGCGGGTGAGACCATGGTGAGGTCTAACCGGGAGCCCCAGCTTGGTAAAGCGCGGGAATCCGTTCCCGCGTGTCTTGTCGTCACCGGGTCCCGGCCTGCCAGGGCGCGGGATTCCGGTTCTTAGGCCATCGCTGATATCTGAGCCCCAGACCGACACGGAGAGGGGTTCGCTCTCTGTGGCGGACGCCCCCGTGTCTTGACTGCCGGCCGGCGGGTCCATGGACATGGGGGGGTCCTGTTCCAACAGGCTAGCTTGTCTCGCTAGCCGTCGGCGGAGGCTCTTGACTGTGAAGCGGACACAATGTCCGCATGAGCCGGGGTTGTCGATAGCGCCTCGGGCGTGTTCCAGCCCGAGGCAGGACGAACAGACCTGTTGTGTGTCTGTGCCCGAGATCTTCAACCCGCAGCCGCAGAGTCGAGCCACCGAGTCGAGCCACCGAGTCCCTGACTCCTCTGCTGTGAGGGAGAGGGGCGTCCATCTTTGTCGCCTCGTGGCGTGGAGAGGGCCCGCTCTCGACAGGTGGGACGGGAAAAAAGGTATTACCACCTTGTCCTTAATCCGGAGAAAAAAGGACGGTGTGGGTATTTTATTCCCGGAGAATACTGACTGGTGTGGCAGTATGATCCTCTTTAAATCCTTTTCCCCTCCGTGAGGAAGAGAAAAGAAAAACTTCCTCGCTACCGTGGTGTCGGTAGAGAGGGAGCGAGCTAGCAACAGGTGTGCTGCTAGCTTGAAAAAATCGGACCTACCTTACTTTCTCGTAGAGAAGGGCGAGGTCGATTTTTAAGTACTAACAGCGTTATTACTACCGTCTTCCTGCGAAGCAGAAGGAGTAGCCGGCTAGCGCCCGTCGACCGAAATGGTATTTTGGGTTCAGTCTGTGGACAGTGAAGCTTGCCCGGCTACTGTGAGATGTGCTCTAAAGCGAGAAGAGGTGTTTGAATGACGCATGCGTTGTGGCGCAAGCTACTTATAGGGGGTGATTTCCCCTGACGCTGACGTCAAGATCACCAGCCAATCAGGATTGGCGTAATGAGATTGATGCTTCTGTTTGCTCCGCGATGAGGCGCATCCCATAGTGAGACATAGAACGGAGTGTTATGAATGAGAACATGTATTTTTGGATATTCAAAGAGCCCGATTACAATGGCTAGACAGGCAAACAATTACATGAAATCATTGAAAATCGACGATCGGGCTCGATATATGGTTGAATATAGCAGTAGGCAATCGATGTCCATAGATGAGAGTAAAATCTACGTCACTTTACAGACCCGCCCACTTTTGGGGAAACCAACGCTGTCATTTGAATGGCGATCAAGCCTGAAGCCACAGAGCTCTTCTTTTACTGTCCCTTTTTCTTAGAAGTACAGAAAAACATAACTCTGGATTTGTTTTAATGTTTGAGGTGCAATAAACGACACAGCAGCTTGTTGGCATGAGAAAACTATTATTTTCTGCCTCGCTCATGAGAGTAACAGCTAGCGAAATTACAGCCTCGCCTACTGATTTTAATTTAACCATATATCGAGCCCGATAGTCGATTTAAAATGTGTGCTCTAAAATAATATGTATAAGTACTTTGTCAGGCTTAATATTTATCTGTAGATACAAATGTCACTGTGTGTGCTGTGTGCTCTGCATGTGTGAACATTAAAGAGGGTATCATCCCTCCATATTCTTCTTCTATAGCCCCAAAGCTTTTTCTTATTCAAAAGAAGACCTTAACCTAAAGTACTCTTTAATGTTTAAATTAAGCCTTATTAGTTTGTTTGTTTTGCACATCCTCCTATTAATATCTAATAATAAAATACAATTCAATAACGTGCTTTAACCACCAGGTGTCCCTTTCTATCAGCTCTGCACCGTTATGGTGTAAATACAGCCTATCTACCAATTGGATCAGATATAAAAGTCATCCGAATTAGTGTTGATACTGCAAGGAGACGTATTGTGTGAAAATAAATGTAAGATGTTGTTTAATTGCTTATATATTTATGATCCACGTCACGTTTTCAGTGTTGGCGGCAGTTCTCCTGTTTGTCTAGAAGTCTTCTCAGCAGGGCTCTATAAATAGAGAATTACGGCAGATATGTAATATTTAATGCAGCCGAACCGTCTATTACAAACACCAAATCCCAGCATGCATTGCGGCTAAACCATCCAATCATCGAGCTGAGGATCTTGCCTACGTCTGTTTCCGGTTTCGTTTACGACGGATGTATTTTGTTATACACACATTCCTTCACATTTACATTTGAATTTGCATTAAAGTATTTCGTGAGGCCTTCTAACATGTTTTTAAATATAACTACGGTTGTAGTTGAAGAGTTCGTAAATTAACATGAACCTAAGCTGTTGCCTGGCAACGCAATTGCACAACGTCACGTCCGTTAATTCCACATCCACACGCATGGATTAACATCGATTTAATACATTAATGTAGCCATGTTTCTGCTAAAAGAGGTGTCGACCAGCTGGGGCAACAAGAAAATCGGCATAATCGAGTGTGACTATTAAAAAATAAATCATTACGTCGGGGTAGCATTTGCTTGGCATTTCCGGTTATTTCTCCACTGGTTAACATGGGTTAACAATACCGTGTAACTGTCACGTTTGAAGGGACGAAATCGTGACATCTTCACGTCTCCCAGCATGGTAAATCGTCACATGTTCACGTCTTGCCGTGATACCGGGTTGAATATATTACCTATACCCAATCAGAAAGCAAAGTATTAAACTGTCAAAAACGCATGGGCAAAAGACAAACCCAGAGATGAAGTACTCGAGTCCTGGACTCGGACTTGAGTGCCGATTCTCGGGACTCGTGACTCGACTCTGACTCGGACTTGGACTCGTGAATTCTCGCGCAGGATGACTTGGACTCGGACTCGTGAATTCCCCCCCCCACGATGACTCGGACTCGACTCGTACATTGACGCTCCGACTTGGACTCGGACTCGAGCACATTTTCTCTGGAGTCTGAGTCCTCTATCCTGTATGGCGAGTTCACGTACTGGGCCCCGCTATTCCAGTCTAGAGATGTCTACAGACACACCCGTATCATGCTGTATGCTTTCACACATTCTGCTTCCACATTGGAAAAGAGCAGCGCAAAATGCTCGTTATGTGGAAACAATATAGAAGAGAAGGCTCCGTAACACATTACTCTAAGGATCGAGTTCAGACATATAGGCTGTTTTGAACACTATCATCAGAGTAATGTGATCTAATCAATAAATAAAGATTCAGCCGATAACACGAAAGCACATGGCTACTGAACATGCATAATGACATCCATTTTGCATGCTAAGTAGCCATGTGCTTTCTGGGGATAATCTTTGTAAACTGATTTAACCCGTAAAAGTTCCTTCAAAATAAGAGTCCCGATCTTATTACTATCAAATTAAAAGTGCAAAACGAAAACTTTACCATAGGAAAATAATGGCATACAAATATAATCACTTCTCTAAAGGTAACTCATTTTAAATATAGTTTATTTATATATAATAATAATATTAATATTAGAAATAAGCTTTATATTTGTATAGCACCTATTACAAGAATTGTAGCCAAAGTCGCTTCACAGCAGTTCAATAGACAGGATATCAGCAATGTAGAGGAGCAGCTACATTTCAAAACATATATCCACGAAGATTAATACATGAAGACTTGTGACTCGGACTTGACTTGGACTCTTCTTAAGTGACTCGGAATTGGACTCGGACACAGGTAATGATGACTCGGACTCGACTTGGACACTCCTTGGGTGACTCGGACTTGGACTCGACTACGACTCTCCCTTGGTGACTCGGACTTGGACTCGGACTCGAAGAGTGGTGACTCGAGGGTGACTTGGACTCGTGAATTGGTGACTTGACTACAACACTGACAAAACCCAACAGAGAATGTTCCCCCTAACTGCCTAACCAAAATCTTACTAATCTCACCTAGTCTTCATGTGGCTTGTGGCGGGTAATTACGCACTGAAACCCGGCGGAGTTATGGAGCGACCTGCACGCAGGTAACACCAAAAAATCACGCGGATGTGCCCCCGAGACAGCTCTCCGGAAACAGCTGACACTAACCACGTCGCCACAACACTATGAAAAAAAAAAAAAACGACGCAACCCAAGGGGAAACGCCACTCAAGCCTAGCAGAGAAAACTCTTTACAAAAGCGTACAAACAGCAACATCTTACCTTCTAATTGGCACACAAAACCTGACGACATGTCAACCACTAAAGCTTCCTGAAACCCAAAAAACATGATGTGTCCCCCAAATAGCAGCGCCAAGCCAGCACACAGCTGGACCACATCATGTAATCAGCTGCTCAATGACGCCATGTGCTCTGAGCACTACACAAACTTTCTAGACATAACCCGTAGGACGAGCCCCCATTTTTTGCGACCAGGCTCAGAAGGCAAAAATAAAATAATACTTTATTCCGAGTGTGCTTGCTTTTCTCTTTAAAAGTCATCACATAAATGCATTGTAATACACGGTTCGGCTGCATTAAATATTACATATCTGCCGTAGTTCTTAGAGCCCTGATGAGAAGACTTCTGGACAAACTTAAAGAACTGCCGCCAAAACTGAATATGCGACGTGGATCATAAATATATCAACAATTAAACAACATCTTACATTTCTTTTGACACAATATGTCTCCTTGCAGTATCAACACTAATTCGGCTGACTTTTATATCCAATTGGTAGATAGGCTATATTTACACCATAACGGTGCACAGCTGATAGAAAGGGACACCTAGTGGTTAAAGCACGTTATTGCATTTTTGTTATATTTGATGAAAAAATATTAAGAGTACATAAAATAGGGTGAAAGTAGATGGTCAATGATAGAAATATAGAATAGAAAAAATCAAGAAGATACTGTAAGTGATCTCTACAATAAAATAGTTTAGTGCAGGACGTCCACAGATGTTAATAGGATGATCTGCAAAACAGACAAACTAATAAGGCTTTATTAAACATTAAAGAATACTTGAGGTCTTCTTTTGAATAAGAAAAAAGCTTTGGGGGTATCTCCAGATAAATATTAAGCCTGACAAAGTACTATATATTGCTATCGTGCTTATTTTAACTGCTAACATTATTTTCCCCCCCCCTGTTTGCCTAGTTTTATATTTTCCATTTATTTGATAAATACTGAATAAGAGCACACTGTTAAATTTATGTATTTGTTTTATCTTCTGTCAGAACAAGTATGCTATTGTGTACATAGTATCCTTTACAGCCCAGAATTAGTTCTGGAAAATGGTGAAGCTTGGTTTAAGAGAGGCCTGTTCATGTCATGAGCATTCACATTTATGCTACATTGAAGGGTGGAATTGACTACAAATCTTCAGAACATAATTTGCTTCAGATATAACTCATAGCCAATATTGTAACCATTAAGAAAAGCCAACTGCATTAAAAACCCAGTTAACAAACACTAGGTAAGTATTTTCCTTCAGTAATTAAGATGTAATTCCAATGTACGCTGTTACGCTGAGCCATGCATTGTCTGGAACGTAAAAGGGACAAAGAAGACAAAGTGAAGTGACGTACTTCCGGTTCAACATGAAAACATTCCCAGTTAAACATGCAAAAAAAAATCGCTAAATAAAAAGACTAAACACTGGCATGTAATTGACTTTAGAATAAATAGAATGGTTTTGATAACCCACAGTGCCTTAAAGGTGGGGTAGGTAAGTTGAGAAACCGGCTCGAGATACACTTTTGTTATATGGAACAAAATATGTTATATGCCCATGGAATGCTCTTAACATCCCGATAGCAATGAATATCTTAAGTGCTTTGACAACAAATCCATGAAAATGTCATCTATGGAAGCTGTAGTACTGTAAAAAGCACGACCAATCATAACTGGCTAAATAACTGGATGGCCTACCTGGCCTGTCAGCCTTCCATCTGTGCACAAACGTATCTCGTGCCCTCATTGGTCATGTGCGCGTTCGTGTGTGTGTTGGAGGAGGGGCTCTGTAAGGTAGTGGCAGATTTTTTCCGGCTGTGTATTTCAAATTGTAGTGCACTCAAGCTAGTTTCTCCAAAAGTACCTACCCCACCTTTAATGTACCAGCGAAAGAGGTTGTTTGGATGATAATAAAAAAAAAGAAAGTTTTTTGCCAATCCGATCAGAAATGTAAGAAAACCTATAGGTTACTTACGTAACCCCAGGACTCAGAGTAACATGAAGTGAGATGTCTCACTATGGGATGCGCCTCATCGCGGAGCAAACAGAAGCATCAATCTCATTACGCCAATCCTGATTGGCTGGTGATCTTGACGTCAGCCGTCAGGGGAATATCACCCCCTATAAGTAGCTTGCGCCACAACGCATGCGTCATTCAAAATAAGCACCTCTTCTCGCTTCACCATAGCAAGGAGGGCCGTCTGGTGAGACATCTCACTTCATGTTACTCTGAGTACTGGGGTTACGTAAGTAACCTATAGTTCTCATTCATAACACTCCGTTCGATGTCTCACTATGGGATATTGTAGCTCCCGTATTGCCAGACGAGCTTATCTCGAAAATAACCGATCAACCAGAATTTAACAGGTAGAGTCCCGACTCAACAAGGTGCCCAAAACTGCGCGGGCCACGCTTGGAGCGAAGACATCTAGCCTGTAAAAGCAGACAAAAGTGAGTGGCGAGGACCAGCTCGCCGCTGCACAGATGTCCTTGGATGGAAACACCCTTGAACAAAGCCCAGGATGTAGCCAGGCCCCGAGTCGAGTGAGCCCGCAGACCCGAAGGTGCTTGCAAATTCTGACTCGTATAGGCCAAAGCAATTACCTCCACAATCCAGTGTGAGAGCCGTTGCTTAGTAACAGGCTTGCCCTTGTGAGGGTTAGCCCAGGACACGAAGAGTTGGTCATTAAGATGAAGCTCTTTTGATCTGTCCATATATGTGTGTAAAGCCCGGACTGGACACAACAGATCCTGCTGCTGCTCCCCGGAGGAAACCAGCGGCGGCGGAAATGCCTCAATGTCAATTGGGGTACACGAACCAACCACCTTTGGTGTAAAGGCAGGGTTGGGCTTCAACAACACTCTCGTTTGCCCTGGGGCGAACTGAGTGCATGAGGGATGTACAGACAGTGCATGAATATCGCTGAACCCGCTTGGCGGATGCCAGGGGCCAGTAACAGCACTGTCTTGAGTGACAGATGTTTCATGTCAGCTCCTTCCAGGGGTTCAAATGGGGTCATTCTGAGCCCATTTAAAACCACTGCCAGGTCCCATAAGGGCACCAGCGACCTGGAGACAGGGAGGAGCCTGCGAGCTCCCTTCATAAAACGGCAAACCAAAGGATGTTGGCTAGCCGTCTTACCCTCAAATCCCACATGGCATGCAGCAATAGCAGCCAGGTACACCTTGATCGTGGAGAAAGCTCTGTGCTTATCGATCAAGTCCTGTAGAAATGATAAAAACCTCCCGACAGGACATTGAAAAGAGATGTGTCCTTCTTGAAGGCACCACTCCTCAAACACCCTCCACTTACAGTCGTAAAGAGACCTGGTGGAGGAAGCTCTCGCACTCTGAATAGTGTTTATCACCTTCTGAGGGAGTCCCACTGTATTCAGATTGTACCACTCACGGGTCAGGCCCATAGAGCCCCGTGCTCTGGGCGTGGGTGAAGGATCGCCCCCCCCGCCTGAAACAATATGTCCCTGAATGGTGGGGGCTGCCATGGCTGCCCGCACAACAGCTGATATATCTCCGCCAGCCCGTACGTTGCGGGCTAGGGCGGAAACATCAGAGTAAGTGTGTGGCGTTGTTCCTTCACTCTGGCCAGAGTTGGGGGTAACGGAACCAGGGGTGGGAACGCGTACAGAGGACCCGGAGGTCAATCATGTACGAGTGTGTCCCCGCCTAACAGTGCGTTTAAATCGTGCATTAAAGAGAACAGCTGTCATTGAGCATTTTTTCTTTATGCGAACAGATTTAACGCGGCTCCGCCGTAACGCACCCACAGCGGACTCACGATCCTTGGATGTGGAGTCCAGTCTGCATAGAGTGGTGCGCCTCTGGACAGTAGTTATGTCCCAAGGTGCATCACTCCCGGTACCTGTGTCGCTCTCAGAGAGAGGAGACGTCTGCCGCTCCAAGTGATCAGTTTGTGTGCCAGTGTGTGTGACTGGAGACAACGCAACCTCCCTTGGCGGTTCATACACGATATCGTGTTGTCTGTCCTCACGAGGACATGGTGTCCTCTGAGAGAAGGCAGGAAGCGTTTTAGGGTGGGGAACACCGCTAAAAGCTCCGGGTAATTTACATGCGACCTTCGTAAATACCCTATCAGCCTGTCTGACATGCGTCCGTGGTGACCACCTGCCGTGAAAGGACAGCACCCGTAGGCGCGTCCCGCACTAGAAAAGTCGGGTGTAGTGCCACTACGCATTACATAATAACCAATACTCTCCGCTTCTTTCTAGGAGAGAGAGAACCTCTCTCTCCAGAATATGGGTTGACTCTCTCTGGGCTTGTGAAAACAGATAAAGTATAACTGTTTTGAGAAGCCCAGGCAGATGTCGTGAGTATCTCCTGCTGTATGCTCCTTAGAGCCAGCTGAGATGTCACGCTTACGGCTCCAGCCGGCACTGCGCATGCGCGTGACGGTGGTGCCCTTACAGCTCCAACCGGCACAGCGCATGCGTGTGACGGTGGAGCCCTTACGACCCCAGCCAGCACTGCGCATGCGCATGATGGTGGTGCCCTTAAAGCCCCAGCCGGCACGGCGCGTGCGCATGGCGGTGGTGCCTTCACAGACCCGTCAATAATCCGCCTTTTGAGAGATGCCGTAGCTGCTCTCAAAAGGGGAAGAATTGGCGGGCTGTTTATTGGTTTTATTGATTTTCTTTTCATTTTTTTGAGCTGCGCCCTCGGCCTGAAGCCTGGATGCGTCAGCGGCAAATGTTTTATGACAGAGGAATCAATCAACATGTGACATGTGTTTGTGCGGACTTGAGGATGGTGTTTAGGCATCTCTCGAGGCGGTGGGAGCACATTCACGGAGGGGAGAAGGAGGGGCTGTCACGCCGCTCGCTTCTTCTTCCTCGACTGCTGACCAAAATTCTGGGTTGGCTGAGCCTGAGCTGCAGCCGGAACCGGAGATTTTCTCGGCCAACTTGCCCTTGTCTCCAGCTTGGGCTGGGGACTCGGGGTGGGCTGCGACCTTTGCTTGACCGGTGCTTTAAACCGGGCAGAGTTCGCTTGGGTGAAGGACTGCTGCTGCGAGGGCAGCGGCTGGACCCTTCGAGGGAGGCAGAGGTGGAGTGCCTCGTCCTCCTTCTTCTTCGTCTCACACCTCCTTTGCATGGAGGCGAGAGCGGAGCCGAAAATTCCCTCGGTAACGATGGGCATATCCAGCACATCTTCCCTTTCTCGGTCAGGGAGGTTGGTGAGGTTGAGCCATCTCACTCTTTCCTGCACCACCATGATCCCCATTACTTTGCCCGTGGCCTGGACGGCGCAGCGCTGGACATGGAGGCAAATGTCCGTGACCGCTGCCATCTCGTCCAGAGTGGCTGCTCCCGGGCTACCCGACAGGTCCTCGCAGAGCTCTGCTTGGTAGGCGGTTAGCAGCGAGGACACATTCAGGGCCCTGGCGGACAGCGCTCCAGCTTTATAGGACTTTTCAGTCATTGTGGACTGAAAGCGGTCCGCCTTTGCTGGCAGCGTGGGGTTCCTGCTCGGTGAGGGGCCCACCTTCGGTAGAAGGTGGGCCGCCACCAGCGGTTCCATGGGCGGTATGCGGAGCAGGCCGAGCCTCTCCATTCCATGGCAGTCCAGGGAGGAGGCACCCTGGATTGGGACCTTGTTGCTGAAGGGCCGGTCTCTCCACGAGACCGACACTTCATCCAACATTTCTGGAAAAAACCGGGAGGAGTTGCCTCCCTTTGCCCGCTGTTTGGGGAAGATGCTTCCCCTCGTAGCGGGACCTGGAGGTCTCCTTGGCCATTTCCGGCCACGGAACATTGAGTCTGACCGCAGCGCGTTTGCACACGGCCTACAGGTCCATGCTCAGACCGGGCGAAGCTGGTGTGCTGTCACCCGGGAGAGCAGCCCTCGCTCCAGGCTTTGCAGACTGGGCCGATGACATGAAGGTGTCCTCTTCTTGTTCATCTGACTCGGACAGGAGGAACGCCAGGGCGTCCTCCTCATCGTCCTCCTCATAGTCCAACTCGAGGACATCCTCCGCGGGTGAGACCATGGTGAGGTCTAACCGGGAGCCCCAGCTTGGTAAAGCGCGGGAATCCGTTCCCGCGTGTCTTGTCGTCACCGGGTCCCGGCCTGCCAGGGCGCGGGATTCCGGTTCTTAGGCCATCGCTGATATCTGAGCCCCAGACCGACACGGAGAGGGGTTCGCTCTCTGTGGCGGACGCCCCCGCGTCTTGACTGCCGGCCGGCGGGTCCATGGACATGGGGGGGGTCCTGTTCCAACAGGCTAGCTTGTCTCGCTAGCCGTCGGCGGAGGCTCTTGACTGTGAAGCGGACACAATGTCCGCATGAGCCGGGGTTGTCGATAGCGCCTCGGGCGTGTTCCAGCCCGAGGCAGGACGAACAGACCTGTTGTGTGTCTGTGCCCGAGATCTTCAACCCGCAGCCGCAGAGTCGAGCCACCGAGTCGAGCCACCGAGTCCCTGACTCCTCTGCTGTGAGGGAGAGGGGCGTCCATCTTTGTCGCCTCGTGGCGTGGAGAGGGCCCGCTCTCGACAGGTGGGACGGGAAAAAAGGTATTACCACCTTGTCCTTAATCCGGAGAAAAAAGGACGGTGTGGGTATTTTATTCCCGGAGAATACTGACTGGTGTGGCAGTATGATCCTCTTTAAATCCTTTTCCCCTCCGTGAGGAAGAGAAAAGAAAAACTTCCTCGCTACCGTGGTGTCGGTAGAGAGGGAGCGAGCTAGCAACAGGTGTGCTGCTAGCTTGAAAAAATCGGACCTACCTTACTTTCTCGTAGAGAAGGGCGAGGTCGATTTTTAAGTACTAACAGCGTTATTACTACCGTCTTCCTGCGAAGCAGAAGGAGTAGCCGGCTAGCGCCCGTCGACCGAAATGGTATTTTGGGTTCAGTCTGTGGACAGTGAAGCTTGCCCGGCTACTGTGAGATGTGCTCTAAAGCGAGAAGAGGTGTTTGAATGACGCATGCGTTGTGGCGCAAGCTACTTATAGGGGGTGATTTCCCCTGACGCTGACGTCAAGATCACCAGCCAATCAGGATTGGCGTAATGAGATTGATGCTTCTGTTTGCTCCGCGATGAGGCGCATCCCATAGTGAGACATAGAACGGAGTGTTATGAATGAGAACATGTATTTTTGGATATTCAAAGAGCCCGATTACAATGGCTAGACAGGCAAACAATTACATGAAATCATTGAAAATCGACGATCGGGCTCGATATATGGTTGAATATAGCAGTAGGCAATCGATGTCCATAGATGAGAGTAAAATCTACGTCACTTTACAGACCCGCCCACTTTTGGGGAAACCAACGCTGTCATTTGAATGGCGATCAAGCCTGAAGCCACAGAGCTCTTCTTTTACTGTCCCTTTTTCTTAGAAGTACAGAAAAACATAACTCTGGATTTGTTTTAATGTTTGAGGTGCAATAAACGACACAGCAGCTTGTTGGCATGAGAAAACTATTATTTTCTGCCTCGCTCATGAGAGTAACAGCTAGCGAAATTACAGCCTCGCCTACTGATTTTAATTTAACCATATATCGAGCCCGATAGTCGATTTAAAATGTGTGCTCTAAAATAATATGTATAAGTACTTTGTCAGGCTTAATATTTATCTGTAGATACAAATGTCACTGTGTGTGCTGTGTGCTCTGCATGTGTGAACATTAAAGAGGGTATCATCCCTCCATATTCTTCTTCTATAGCCCCAAAGCTTTTTTCTTATTCAAAAGAAGACCTTAACCTAAAGTACTCTTTAATGTTTAAATTAAGCCTTATTAGTTTGTTTGTTTTGCACATCCTCCTATTAATATCTAATAATAAAATACAATTCAATAACGTGCTTTAACCACCAGGTGTCCCTTTCTATCAGCTCTGCACCGTTATGGTGTAAATACAGCCTATCTACCAATTGGATCAGATATAAAAGTCATCCGAATTAGTGTTGATACTGCAAGGAGACGTATTGTGTGAAAATAAATGTAAGATGTTGTTTAATTGCTTATATATTTATGATCCACGTCACGTTTTCAGTGTTGGCGGCAGTTCTCCTGTTTGTCTAGAAGTCTTCTCAGCAGGGCTCTATAAATAGAGAATTACGGCAGATATGTAATATTTAATGCAGCCGAACCGTCTATTACAAACACCAAATCCCAGCATGCATTGCGGCTAAACCATCCAATCATCGAGCTGAGGATCTTGCCTACGTCTGTTTCCGGTTTCGTTTACGACGGATGTATTTTGTTATACACACATTCCTTCACATTTACATTTGAATTTGCATTAAAGTATTTCGTGAGGCCTTCTAACATGTTTTTAAATATAACTACGGTTGTAGTTGAAGAGTTCGTAAATTAACATGAACCTAAGCTGTTGCCTGGCAACGCAATTGCACAACGTCACGTCCGTTAATTCCACATCCACACGCATGGATTAACATCGATTTAATACATTAATGTAGCCATGTTTCTGCTAAAAGAGGTGTCGACCAGCTGGGGCAACAAGAAAATCGGCATAATCGAGTGTGACTATTAAAAAATAAATCATTACGTCGGGGTAGCATTTGCTTGGCATTTCCGGTTATTTCTCCACTGGTTAACATGGGTTAACAATACCGTGTAACTGTCACGTTTGAAGGGACGAAATCGTGACATCTTCACGTCTCCCAGCATGGTAAATCGTCACATGTTCACGTCTTGCCGTGATACCGGGTTGAATATATTACCTATACCCAATCAGAAAGCAAAGTATTAAACTGTCAAAACGCATGGGCAAAAGACAAAACCCAGAGATGAAGTACTCGAGTCCTGGACTCGGACTTGAGTGCCGATTCTCGGGACTCGTGACTCGACTCTGACTCGGACTTGGACTCGTGAATTCTCGCGCAGGATGACTTGGACTCGGACTCGTGAATTCCCCCCCCACGATGACTCGGACTCGACTCGTACATTGACGCTCCGACTTGGACTCGGACTCGAGCACATTTTCTCTGGAGTCTGAGTCCTCTATCCTGTATGGCGAGTTCACGTACTGGGCCCCGCTATTCCAGTCTAGAGATGTCTACAGACACACCCTGTATCATGCTGTATGCTTTCACACATTCTGCTTCCACATTGGAAAAGAGCAGCGCAAAATGCTCGTTATGTGGAAACAATATAGAAGAGAAGGCTCCGTAACACATTACTCTAAGGATCGAGTTCAGACATATAGGCTGTTTTGAACACTATCATCAGAGTAATGTGATCTAATCAATAAATAAAGATTCAGCCGATAACACGAAAGCACATGGCTACTGAACATGCATAATGACATCATTTTGCATGCTAAGTAGCCATGTGCTTTCTGGGGATAAATCTTTGTAAACTGATTTAACCCGTAAAAGTTCCTTCAAAATAAGAGTCCCGATCTTATTACTATCAAATTAAAAGTGCAAAACGAAAACTTTACCATAGGAAAATAATGGCATACAAATATAATCACTTCTCTAAAAGGTAACTCATTTTAAATATAGTTTATTTATATATAATAATAATATTAATATTAGAAATAAGCTTTATATTTGTATAGCACCTATTACAAGAATTGTAGCCAAAGTCGCTTCACAGCAGTTCAATAGACAGGATATCAGCAATGTAGAGGAGCAGCTACATTTCAAAACATATATCCACGAAGATTAATACATGAAGACTTGTGACTCGGACTTGACTTGGACTCTTCTTAAGTGACTCGGAATTGGACTCGGACACAGGTAATGATGACTCGGACTCGACTTGGACACTCCTTGGGTGACTCGGACTTGGACTCGACTACGACTCTCCCTTGGTGACTCGGACTTGGACTCGGACTCGAAGAGTGGTGACTCGAGGGTGACTTGGACTCGTGAATTGGTGACTTGACTACAACACTGACAAAACCCAACAGAGAATGTTCCCCCTAACTGCCTAACCAAAATCTTACTAATCTCACCTAGTCTTCATGTGGCTTGTGGCGGGTAATTACGCACTGAAACCCGGCGGAGTTATGGAGCGACCTGCACGCAGGTAACACCAAAAAATCACGCGGATGTGCCCCCGAGACAGCTCTCCGGAAACAGCTGACACTAACCACGTCGCCACAACACTATGAAAAAAAAAAAAACGACGCAACCCAAGGGGAAACGCCACTCAAGCCTAGCAGGGAAAACTCTTTACAAAAGCGTAACAAACAGCAACATCTTACCTTCTAATTGGCACACAAAACCTGACGACATGTCAACCACTAAAGCTTCCTGAAACCCAAAAACATGATGTGTCCCCCAAATAGCAGCGCCAAGCCAGCACACAGCTGGACCACATCATGTAATCAGCTGCTCAAATGACGCCATGTGCTCTGAGCACTACACAAACTTTCTAGACATAACCCGTAGGACGAGCCCCCATTTTTTGCGACCAGGCTCAGAAGGCCACAACAAAAAGGAGACACAACATGTCAACGGGTAGAAAAAGGTGTTTATTTGCACAAACAAGTCAAATTAAGTACTGGGTATACATACTCATCAGAGCTGGGTGCCTGCAGGAGAAAGCAGAGCAAGAGCAGAGAGGCTTCAAATAGCTGCAGGACACCAGACCCAGGTGCCCTGAGTTACTGCAATCAACGCAATCACTGGAGCCAATGCAGCACAGACAGAACAGCCACACCCTCTCTACTGATGGACCCACAGGGGCATCACACCCCTCAAATGTATCTTGTGACCCAACAGCCGGACTGGAACCAGATGTTTTAAATAATACAAAACCTTAATTATATCTCACCCAGCTGGTTTTAGCAAGTGATTTCTCTCTTGTAAACATTACCACACAAATAAGGTTTACTGATACAATCACTTCTCTCTGGATAATAGTTCTGATTCTTAAACTCAGGTCCCCATCCAAACCCATTGTGTTTTTTTCCCAAAGGAATATGTAAACCAATTATTTGCACCTCGGACAGTTCTGTTGCCCAATGTGACTGGATAAATGTAGATAAACAGTGAATGTTTTTTTTTTTTTCATATGGACATGCTTGGGTGATATTTAGTGCTTGGAAAGCTTATGGCCTGCCAATATCGATCTGGTTGATCCCCAACATGTAACATCTGCAAATGTGGAGATAAAATATCAGACTTCGATAATGTTCACCTTTATGCCCTGCAGGACATCACCATCCACTGGCTGGAACTTAACACAGAAACTACTAATATGAACACGTTTCCCATCTGTGAAGGAGAAAAGCACAGGACTGTTAGGAATCCTTGCTAAAATGACAGACAAATACATTGGCATAAAACAGTAGGTCCAAATTCAATTATTTCAGAAATCTTGTTTTTGTGGAGTGATGTAAGACTCCTAATCAAAATAATTACATATTTTACTGGATGTCATTACTAGCCCATATCCTCATATCTGTAGCTTCTTTCTCTCTTTTCACTGGTATTTCACTTTGTTTCTAGTACAATTGACATCCCCTGGTTCCTCTATTTACCTTTTCTGTTCTCTTATTTTTATGTTTTCCTGTTATTTATCATCTCAACAGCCCTCTGAGCACTTTTTTCCAGAAATCTGCAACAATAAAATAAACAGAAAAATCAAACCTAGGCTGTACGTTTTTTTCTTTCTTTATTTTCCCTCATAGTCGTCTGTCTTCCAAAACAATATTACAGAAGCAATTCCACACAAGTCAATATGCTCCAGGATTGGCTCTCATCCGCCTCGTCCCATAAGGGCTGCCATATAATCAATACAGATGTATACTGTAGCCTGGTAGCTAATATACACAAATGCCAATACACCCGCTCTCTCTAGCCGGTAAAAATACATGGAGAAATCTGGGCCAACTTTATGAACAGTACTAAAAGATTGGCAGAGGAAAGACATCAAGCAGGAGAGAACATGGGAAAAACAGAGAGTAAGCCGTAAAGTTACATGCAGCACAATCTTCAAGTTGTTATAACGCCAATGTATGGTCATAGTCTTTAGGGCTTTAAAAAAAACTTTTAAAAAAAGTTATTTCTTCCCCCATTTTTTTAATGCATTCGATAGTCATTAACTATCGTCAAGTTTCCGTCCATCCAACATAGCATATATTTACCAGCAAATCCATAAAAGGAAATGCTAAATAACCTACGTTTCCATACAACACCGTTATGCACATTAACAGTAGGACTTAAACAGCTGGTGGCTCTTATTCCATAACCGGATGTCACTCAACCAATTCAGAAGTGTGTAGCAATCTAAAGTCCAAGCTTAAACAAAGGAAAACAATAATAGAAAAAACATTTACTGCTTGTTTTCACATCTGACTGACTGACATATTACCCTCCCGGTGACCTTCATGTCTTTACGGTGTCTTTTGTTCAAAAGGCCATTTTCATTTCAGGTAACAGAGGAAACGTAATCTCTTTTTTGATGATAACGCCTGCAAACCACTGTTTTCCTGTAACTGTCCATACCAGGAAGGAGAAAACAGAGCACAGAGGAAGTATCCAGCTGTGATGATGGCCTCGGATTGTGATTTAAGACACACAGACAAACACATGTGACAGGAAATTATTGACGTTGCAAGCTGGGACCAGATGTTAGGAACACGTGCTGAGGTGTGTATGTTTGTGTGTGTGTGTATGTCTGTGTTTTGTTTTCTATAGTGAAGGTCTTTGTTGCAAGGGGGGGGCAGCTTAATGAGGCTTTCCAAACCTGGGGAGCCAGGAAGGGATAAGGTGTGTGTTTGTGTGTGTGGAGAAGGTCCATGTAGTAATATCACCTTGGACCATTTTGAAAGTGCTCTCCCTCACTCACTCACTCACTCACTCACTCACTCACTCACTCACTCACTCACTCACTCACTCACTCACTCACTCACTCACTCACTCACTCACTCACTCACACTCTCACACACACACACACACACACACACACACACACACACACCACACACACACACACACACACACACACACACACACACACACACACACACCACACACACACACACACACACACACACACACACACACACCACACACACACACACGCACGCACACAATGACCGCCTTCAGCATTCCACTTTGTACAGAAACATGCTACCTTCTGTTGCTTTAGCTGATAGCATCTACCTTCTTGTTAATGTGTGTGTCTGTTTGTGTGTTTACAACCTGCATACAGCTGTCATTGTGCAGAAGGAATCTTCTACAAGACATGATGCATCTCACAGCCTCTCCATATGTGAGCTTATTCCAGCTCACTGTCTCATAGTGTGTAGCGACGAGTGTAATGTGTCATGGTAAAATCATGCACAGATGTAGCTATTACACACTCATTGCTTCTGTCTTCAGGCTGGATTGCTGCCACTATAAAATGAAGTGTTCTAGTATAGCTGTTTGCTAATTCTGCAACTGAGAGTGTTTTTTGTCTGCTGTGGAGTAGGTGTAGCTGTTGTCCTTGAGAAACATACCTAAAAAAGGGCCTTGAGAAAAATGTATAATCCTTCGACTCTATTTCTTTTGTAGTTGTCGAACAATATTGTTGATATAAGTATTCAAGCATTTTTTTTCCTCTTTGTCTCTTGACATCTTGAACCTGAATAAATCCTTCAACATAAAATACTGTATTTTACCTTTTTCCAAAAAAGTTACAATGAATTGTGATGACATTATGAAAACGTACTTTGCAAACTATAATGTTTTTTGAGCTTAAATAATAAATCAAGTATCATGAGCCAGAATATCAGTCTCTAATCAAATTGGGGTTTTAAATCTGACATCTTTGTTTTTTCTGACATCAGTTTTGGTAAGTTTGTACTAGTATATTTACTGAAAATGCTCTGAAGGTTAGGAACATTTGACCAAATGGCCAAACCCTAGCATGTAGCATACAGTGGGTTAATCTGAATTTTTTACTGGGGCCAAATCAGTTGATATACGCCCATAAAACCAAAGCAGCTGGTAATTATGTGTCTTTGACCCTACAAGTGACTCTTTTTACATCGTACATCCTGATGTTTGTTAATATTGAAAAGATTAAGTATATATATTTATATATATAAAAAAGTATATTATTACAGCTTTAAGGCGGACTGAATCTCGTTGCGGCTGTTGAATGATTGGCAGCCACTTTTGTAATGGCTTCCAACATGGACATTTGGTTGGCAAAGGAACTGAAACTGAAAATTCATGCCATTTATAACAAAACATTTTTTTTAAACAACCAAAGATTATTTTGACATAGGGAAATGAGCTTAGATATCCAAATATGTTGGCTCCAGGCAGACACCAACAATAATCATGTAGAAAAGGGCCACAGATTTTTGGCACAAATAGTTTTTCCCCCTTGGTGTTCCTAGGGCCTGCAGTTCAACATCTCATTTCTTCCCTTTCATTCATCTTCATTTCTGCCACGCATTTTTCTGTCCCCATCTTACGCTTGCCATCATATTCATCTGCCAACAAGGCATAACTGATCCTTCATGACAATTCAGCTCATGTGTGTATGTGCATGTCTATGATAATTTGAACAAACGATAATTGAATGTTTCCAGTGTGTGATGCATGTGAGCGTTAGTGAATGAGAAGCGGAGAGAGGGGAAATGTATTCCATATTGTGTCGGTTTGTGTCTGATAGTGCCAGAGTGTGTGTGTTTGTAGAAGTGTACTGTATGTGTGCGTGTTTTGCTGATCTTTAGTGTCCAGACAATGCCGGTACTAAGCCCGCCTCACACGCTTTCTCATAATTCCCTACATCACCTAAAACAAATAACCTCATGCTCCCCAGACAGACAGCACACGCACACACCGCAAATCATTCTTGTGAGGACCAACCGGTGATAAATAAACTAACCCTTGAACCCTAAAGTACTTAAACTACTTTACCTCAGCAGTAATCTAACCCAACGCCCACATATTAGTCATGTGTGTTAAAGTGAAGACCAATAAAATTGCACTTTAGAAAACTTTCATGCCTCTAAAAGCTGTCCTCGAAAGGATAAGAGCACACACACACACACACACACACACACACACACACACACACACACACACACACACACACACACACACACACACACACACACACACACACACACACACACACACACACACACACACACACACACACACACACACACACACCAGTGGGAATGATTTCTGTGTGTAATTGTTCCCCATTCGCTGCTGGTGGAGTGGGCTGTTTGATTGGTTGCTGCAGTGATAGATGCCCGGCCAGTTTTCTGATTACTACAATCTTCGATCTCCAGGGCCCAACATAATCAGAATAAATGTCCCCTACTGTAGAGGGAATACAGGTGTGTGAATGAAAGGGAAGAAGAGGGATAGAAAAGAAAATGGGTAAGAGTGTGTATCGTGTATCGTGTGAGGGTTTGTGTGAGAGTGAGTGACACACGGTTTTGTGTGTACGTGTATGTGCGTGTGTGTGTGTGGAGCACTGATGTAGCCGGACATATTTGTGTTTGTTTTTGGTGTACCCCCTCCCCCTCACTGTTGTTTTGTTGTGTTTGTTGCTTCAGACATTTTTCTTGTTGCTTTTTTAATCGTTTTTTCCACTTCCAAATCCCAGCAGGTGACTTTATACATGATGGTGCCTTGTAACCAGTGGCGTTTTTATATGTACACAAGTGGTGGGGCACAACACACTTAGATGTCTATAAGCTTCTGCAGTGAGGTTCATGGCTGGTGAGGCACTGGCACTGACTCTTCAGGGGGGTATACTACGAAGCAGGATTTTCGCTTAGCCGGCTAAATTCAGGGAAAACTCCGGCTTTCCGGTCCTATGAAGCTGGTTCTCTTTTGAGCAGGCTAGATCTCCATGGTAACTTATGCTTAGCGGCTAACCTGGTCGGGACCAGGTTAGGTTGCAGGCTAAGAGCTCAACTCAGTGAAAGCACTGCCTGCTGACCAATCAGAGCTCAGTGTGCGGAGTTTAAAGCGATCAAGTCATATTACAGGAGAAAGGAAATACAGAAAAGCTGCCGTTGCAGGAAAGACGGCCGGCAAAAATCACCGACTGTGTGAACGTGAACATTAATAGAATATCACCTCCATCTTCAGAGCAATCTGACTATTATAACATTAGCGTTAAGAAAGCTTACTTAAATATCTGCCACGACATAAGTAACCGGATCAGAGTAACATTAAGTACAGTCCGCGGCATATCACTTCATAATGTATCATATATTTCCTTATCTGAGTCAGCTGAGCCGTATCTGGCCGTGCAACACTCACAGTGTCACATACTGTATGCAGAAGTATTATTTTAAGCAACACATTAAGTTGACGAAACACTCTCGAGTCAAATGTAATTAAAGTCAGATCGTGTCTTAGAGACGGGGCAGTGATATCATAAACCTGTTAATGTACGCATTCAAACACTTTTACCAGATGTATTCAGCTTGCAGGTGTAGCTATGTGGCTTTGATCCTAGATAAAGTGTTTAAGTCATGGATATTTAATTTAACTTCTTCATATGTCTAATATTATAGTTGACTTTTCATTCAGGAAGTATGACGCTGCGCTGTCAGTACGCTTCTCCATGTTTGTGATTGGTCGAATGCTCCAGATACCACCCCTTTCATGTGAACGCGCACCTAACTAGATAGGACACGGCTGGCTTGAGCGATCCACTTGATAACCCGTGTCGTAGGACCGTTTAGCGAGAGTGCGTATGTTTTGGATTAGGCCAACCGGCTAACTCAAACATATCCAGGTTAGGTTGAACCAGCTTCGTAGTATAGGCCCCAGGTATACAAATATTATATTTTGACCTAAATCAAAATATAATATTATTTTCAAAAGCTTTTTTTGTCTGATGCTTCAATTAATTTTAAACAGACAGTTCAACAAAGGATACCCACAAAATGTAATTGTATAATTTCAATATTGAATTGTTCTCTCTAAGATCCCATTTTCAATACAATTGCAGTCTTACCTTGACTTGAAGATTAAGTCCATTTGCCTATCCTTCTGGACAAAAATCTCTATTACTTTTTTGTAAAAGTCCTCCTTATGTTCTTGTAGTTTCAAAAGTCTATCATAAATCTAATCTAATCAATAGATTTATGATTCGAAAATTATAAAAGTAGGGTAGACATGTGGATATTATCCGGCTGAACAAAACGTGCATTTATCTAACAGGTTTGTTTTTCACAGACCTTATTTGGAGCTATTTTCTAAAATCCTATGGAGAAATCTCATTGCTTTTTTGTCGAGGGAAGCCATGCGCAGCCTACTTCCGGGTTTTAGGACACCTCACTGCAGCTCTCTCTCCTCCTCTTCACACACCACACTTTTCGCGGCACACATACTAACAACCAATCAGCTCTGAATGATGTGAGATGACGTATGGTGGGGATGGCAGCACTATGCACCGTCATTATTTTTTTTGCCCCACACATTAAGGCCCATTCCCAAACCGCCCCCTACCCCCTACCCCTACACCCTACCCCTCCGTTTGCGCGTTCACGCGGAGGGTCCGCCATATTGAGGGCTGTTCCAAAGCAACGAGTGTGGAGGGGGAGTGGGCTATCAAGCCCTCAAACAGCGAGTCTGCAGCGGTGCTGACTTGAGACCGGTCTCTACCTGACCGGAGTCACGCTGTGTTTGTCCGTCAGGAAACACGCTGTTTACAAGTAGTTCCAGCAAACATCCACTGATAAATTGCGATGTTAACAACCTCATGATAACCTCATATGTTTTTAACTTAGGATCATACCTGTGTTTAGTCTAGAAAAAGGTAAATGTGTGCATTTTATTATAAAGTTGTGTATATTTACAGACCGTTGCAAAAACTAAGAAGCTTATAAACATCAGGTTTAAAACTAAAAGAGCTTTGAAATACAATGAAAGATGTTTGGAGTTTTATTTGAGTTATTCATTTGAACTTTTTGTCTAAGAGATGCTGATTTGAAACCGTTGTTACATACAGTTACGGCATTTCCTGTTTCTTCCGGAGAGAGGGGAGGCCGTCCCAAAGCTTGCTGCTGTATTTACTCCCTCCATCTGACAGGAGGGAGCCTCGTTGAGCTGCGAGTGTGGCTACAGACGGAGTTCACTCCATCACGGAGGGGTAGGGTCGAGGGAGTGGTTTGGGATTGGGCCTAAATAGGAAAATACTCTGAGCATGCGCAGTGTAGTTTTCATAGTCACCGTTCACTTAGACAGAGAGAGGGAGGGGCAGGATCGGGTTTTGTCCCACATGGCTCTAAACAGCTCAATAGGCACACACTGTAGACACTAATTAGAAGAACACAGACTAAAACAGCAATGTACAGACGAATTAGATGATTAACATGATCTTAAAATATATTTATATATCTTTTAATTAATTTTTTGCATTTTGTTGTAATCATATTGTAATTTCTGCTGACACTAGGTGGGGCTGTGCTGCCCCTAACGACCAGTCGCCACTGGTTGTAACTGATTTCAAGTTTGAGTGATCACGTGTAAATTGATCCAGTTTTAGGTAAAATAAACCTGCTCACTATCATCATCAATATAATATAATCCACCAGTTTAATATACTTATGACAATTTGTGTCTTTGTCTTCAGTGTAGGAGGTCAGCATGTGACGACCCCATGCCTTGTTATCTCTGGTGTGTGTATGTTCCTTTAAGGTTTTCCCTTGGTCTATCAGCTGGGATTGAGGAACATCTGGCGGCCGGTACCAGAGTGTTAAAGGGCCTGAGTGAGACCTGCAATCTCTCTCTGACAGGAGGACGCAACGCGAAGAGCAGGCCCACGACCAGCCTGACCTCTTGTTTCGTTGTTTGTTTCGTCTGTTTGTGTCCGTCAGCAGCAGTGAATAAACTCTCTTTTCCTATTCACGCCCTCGTTTTCTGTTGCGCGTTTGTTTGTGGCTGAGAGCCAAGCCATGACAGATGGGGGCTCGTCCACTTCTTTTTATCTGTGATACAGCCAACGGATAGGGTGAGATTTGTGTTTGGAGTTGGTGCGCGTGTATGAAGTTTTGTTGGGAGCGCGTTTGCAGTGCGACCGGTTTCTTTGTTTCGGCTCGTTGTGGGAAGGAGACATTAGATTTCAGATTGTTGTTTGGGGACTGATTTTATTACTTTGTGGAGTGCTTTGATTTGTTTGGTATTATATCCGGGAGAGTGGTTGCTTCTAGTTGTTGTTAGCCGTGGTCAGCTGTTTTGTTTTTGTTATTTCCTTTCTCTTGTGTGGGTTGTTGGTGCGTTTGCATGTGGAGCAGTGCGGAATTGTGCGGAGTTTCTACCCTGGTAGGTTGTAGCGACGGTTCCCTTGGGAGTGTTGAGCGGGGTGTTGTAGTGTTGCGGAGAAAGTGGTTGAAGCTTTGGCTTGGGAGGCATGGCCGTGGTCTCAGTAGTGTTGCTAGCTTGCTAGTCGCCTTTGCTGATTAGCGGTCTCCAGTGCATAAATACCCACCACAAGTAACTGCATGAAGACCAGGGAGGAGATTTAAGTCAGTGGGATGGTGAGTTAGTGGGGAAACTCTCAATAAAAAAATTAGTGTTCCACTTTGACGCGTAATAAACGTGGTGATATCTGTCCGGTTTGTTTTTGTTGTTGTGTTTTTGTTCTCTTTTGGTTTAAAGGTCCGGTGTTGTGTTCCGGTGAGGGGTCGGTGTACATTAAGATGGCTGACGTAGAGGCATTTATTGAAGCTCCGTCTCAGGTAGTCTCTTCGCACTTTCTCAAGAAAGCAGCTGCTCTTAATTTCTGAGCATTCTCTGTGTCTATTGTCGTGAAAGACAACATAAAAGACTCTATAGTGTCGACATTAAGTGAGACCGGAGTGTTTGCTGCAAAGGAAGAGGGTTTTTTGTTAAAAACCTCTTTTTCAGGCTAGTGCACTTTCTTTTGAGCAGCAGAAGGAAATGTTGTTGTTGCAGCTGGAACATGACAGAGTAAAGTATGCGTTGGAAATTGAAAAAGGAAATCACAGTGGAGCGGATACGACAAGAAACTGAGAAAGCCAAGTTCGAGTTGGAGGGACATCGTCTGTCTGTTCTTGGCGCGTTGTCCGGTGAGGGGCAGGGTGAACAGGTGCCCAGGTCTCATCGTTTTGATGTTAATATCCTGCGCTTGCTGCCTCACTTTAATGAAGTGATCCCGACACGTTTTTTTAAATTATTTGAACGTGTAGCTAGGGCTAGAGATTGGCCTGATGCGGACTGTGCTCTGATGCTTCAGTGTGTTCTCACAGGAAGAGCGCAGTCAGCATATCCCTCCTTGTCTTGAGGATAGCTCTAGCTATAGTAAAATAAAATCGGCGGTGCTTAGAGCATATGAACTGGTGCCAGAGGCCTATCGACAGCGTTTTAGGTCCTTTGAGCAAAAACAAGATCAAACATATGTGGAGATGGCGAGGGATTTGTCTGTTCATTTTAAGTGTTGGTTAACTGCTCTTGACGTCACTACTTTTGACGATTTGTGTGAGCTCATGACTTTGGAACAGTTCAAGAATATTCTTCCAGACAAGATTGCTACTTACATAACAGAACACAGGGTCACTTCTGCGGCTGAAGCTGCTGTGGCAGCTGATGAGTTTTGTGTTGCTTCATAAGAGCAGGTTCGGAGGGCGCTCTGGGGCCCCTGGCTGTTTTTGAGGGGAAGTAGAAAGGTTGGTTTCATTTGGGATGGAGCAAAGGAAATTGGGTTTGGTCAACTCTGAGGGGGATAATAATGATATTGCCACTACTGTCGCGAAAAAGGCCATTGGAAGGCAGACTGTCCTGCGCTTAGAGCAAAATCTGAGGGAGGAAGATATTTTGTTGGGCCTGTTGTGTTGGCTGCTCCTGTGAAAAGCTGCTTGTGTTGCCGATGTGCTTACATCCACTTAGGTGGATCTGAGGTTTTGGCATCTTATGCTCCATTAATACGAGACGGCTTGGTGTCATGGGTAGGTAGCAGAGATGTTCACAAGTCTTTTTTGCAAGTCCAAGTCAAGTCTCAAGTCTTTGGTCACGAGTCCAAGTCAAGTCTTAGTGGGGTGAGACTTGATCAAGTCTCAAGTCTTTGGTCACGAGTCCAAGTCAAGTCTCAAGTCTCTAAAAAAATAAAAGTCTCATGTCTCTTCTGGTTGTAATAAGCCTTCTATTGTCTGCTGCTATCCAGTCTGTTAAGAATACTGCACAGCTATATCTAAGCAATTCAAAGCATTTACTGTGTTATTATACACTGGGTCTCTAATGACATCTTTTAAGTCTACTATTAATAAACATATTCCTCTATCCTCTCACTCAAAGCCAGTGTCATGGTAACCTGATAAACCTGTAACATTAACGTTACGTGGTCAACATAAACCTGTAACCTGCCTATAAATCCACAGATGTATTTATGTATGTAACTATGTATTTTTCTACGTTTAACGCAGCGGAACGTAATGATTAACGTTACACGACCTTTTTTATGTCATGTCAAGAGTTGGATGTCAACGCCACTCAAACTCAAACAAGTGTGACAAGCAAACATTCACTCATCTTTTCAAATATTCAGTTACAAAGCTAGTAGCAAGCTAAGTTAACATTACATAGCTGATGCTGAGCTAAGCATGTTTGCTAACCGTCCATGTGCGTTAATGTGACCTCCGGGTGACTTTTCAAGTGCCTGATGAAATCCGACGTTGTTGCGCCAGCATCCTTGATTTTGATATTGCAGACTTTGCAGTGTGCGCTCCTTTGTTGGTGCCGCCGGCGTTTGTTAGTTTTGTAGTTGAACCTAATTACAAGCGGTACAGCCGCAGGTGTGCCGCCGGTCGCTATTGTGTTACTACGAGGTAGTAACAGAGGCGCGCACGTCTGCGTAATGAGCCCGGGTAAAGTAACTGGATGGCCTACCTGCCTGTCAGCCTTCCATCTGGGCACAAACTTATCTCGTGCCCTCATTGGTCATGTGCACGTTCGTGTGTGTTGGAGGAGGCGGGCTCTATAAGGAAGTAGCAGCCTCTAGCAGATTATCTCCGGTTGTGTATTTTCAAATTCTAGCGATCTCGAGCCGGTTTCTCTCAAATGTACCTACCCCACCTTTAATATGCCAAAAATAGAAAACACAATGATTGTTCACGAGTCCCAACACACGAGTCCAAGTCGAGTCTGAAGTCTTTTGGTCACGAGTCCAAGTCAAGTCTCAAGTCTCTGTGTGCGCGACTTAAGTGCGACTCGAGTCCGAGTCGCAGACTCGAGTCCCCATCTCTGGTAGGTAGTAATGTCAGAGTTCCAATCAAAATTTTGCGAGACACAGGGGCTTTTGACTCCTATATTGTGAACTCTGTTTTGCCTCTGTCTTATGAAAGTGACACTGGTGACACCCTTCTGAGTTGGGGAATGGGATTAAAAGTTCTTCCTATTCCTATTCATAGGATGTATATTGACTGTGGTCTTGTTAAGGGTGAGGTGGCTGTTGGTGTGCGTCCAGCTTTGCCAATCGAGGGGATACAGTTCATCCTGGGCAACGGTGTGGCAGGTAGCCGAGTCTGGACTGATGTTCCCCCTGTGCTTTTAGTGACTGGCGGTCCGATTGAGTCAAGGTCTGAGGAGAGCTATACAGTGTTGGCAGACTTCACGTCCTCTTGTGTGATCACTCAAAAACATGTTTAGAAAACAGAAGACCAAGAATTGTCCCACTAGTCAAAGTGGTCGTGGCGTTGATGGTGGTCGTGGTGGCGGCAGCGTTGATGGTGGTCGTGGCGGCGGCAGCAGGGGTCGAGGAAGAGGCAAGGAAATGTCCTGCTATCGGTGTGGGAGACCAAGGACACATGGCTCGTGACTGTGGGCATGCCAACGACCGGAAGTGCTATTCCTGCGGTGGGCTAGGTCACATCCAGAGACGTTGCAGTCGGTGAAATGTTACAGGTGTGGCGACATTGGCCACGTTGCGGTGCATTGCAGTAAAGCCAGTGAAACTAACTGCTACAACTGAGGAAACATGGGCCGTGACGGTAATGTATTGTCTGTCATAATGTTTGATAAATCGTTCTTGCTCTGCCCATCCTTTTTAAAGTGTGCTTCTCAGGTTGCTTACCTGTGTTGCTAAAGATGTGGCTGGGTGTGGGATGAGCGGTTGGCAGTGTGAGGGTTGTATGTTGCAATTGTTGGTTTTGTTGGAAGTGGGGTGCCGTATGTCTTGTATGTTTGTTGTTCATTACTGGTGTTTTTTTGTTTTGTCAGGGTTGGTGTGCTGGTGGTCCTGGGGACACCGACTTTAAGGGGGTTGGTGTGACGACCGCTGCCTTGTTATCTCTGGTGTGTGTATGTTCCTTTAAGGTTTTCCCTTTGGTCTATCAGCTGGGATTGAGGACAACTGGCGGCCGGTACCAGAGTGTTAAAGGGCCTGAGTGAGACCTGCAATCTCTCTCTGGCAGGAGGACGCAACGCGAAGAGCAGCCACGACCAGCTGACCTCTTGTTTCGTCGTTTGTTTCGTCTGTTTGTGTCCGTCAGCAGCAGTGAATAAACTCTCTTTTCCTATTCACGCCCTCGTTTTCTGTCGCACGTTTGTTGTGGCTGAGAGCCAAGCCATGACAAGCATGACTTCATAACAACAGGAGATAGATACAAAAAAAAAGTGATTTCATATTTTTGTTCCTGTCCTTTGACACATTTGATTACACTTGATAAATCGGAGTAAAATCTGATTAAACAAGTTTGGGGCTTCCAGTCATCATTTGAATTACAAACTCACTATTTATTGTTGCTGTAAAGCCTCAAACTCATTTATCATGGGCCACCAGTCACTTTTGTATCCACTCTAAAGAGGATGTATGGTGATGTTCAGGATATTGCTCCACTGTCAGCGTTTTGTCTACAGGCATGTACAGTAATGAGACTACAATGCCAGACGACATCCATCATCAGAAAAACTGATTTTCAAGTTACTTGTGTGAAACCCCTCATTTCCAACAAAAGTGGTTATAGTATATTCTGTGAGACAAAACAAACAAACAATATAACACATTTAATTTATATAGCGCTTTTCTAGATACTCAAAGTTGCTTTGAAAAATGGAGATTATGATCTTCTTTTTCTAGTTCATTTGAATCTTCCCTGTTCAATCTTGACAATAATCCTGAACATATTTTCTCAGGATTATTAATGTTATGTACCAACCATAGACTGTATATATAAATTAGGGCGTGGTCGTCACATTGAGTGACGGCTCTGTCAAGTGACTGCTGCTGCTAGCTTCTTGTCTCTCTGTTACCTGCTCCGTGAAGCTAGCTACAGGGACTCTGCCTGGTCAGTTCATCCAGGGAACACAACTTGAAGCCGGCCGTGGCTGTTTGTTCTTCATGCTTGTATATCGGACTATTGTGACAAGCTCTGCAGTTAAAACAGACGGTGCATGCATGCGGTTTTACGGTAAGTGAAAATCGAGTGCTTTATTTATGTGTTAATGATTTTAATCGGCTACGTAATGAATGTTAAGGCTTGGTTTAGTGTGTAAGCGAGTGGTAGCTACATCTGTGCTAACAATGCTAATCGTAGCCTCCAAGTTAAAACCATAGACTGTATATATAAAGGTTAAAACGAAATAGACAAGCGTTAAGTGGGATAATACTGTAGAACAAACGGCTTCTGTTTGAGGTTATAAAATAAGGTCATCCTTGTAACGTAATAATAATAATAGCTTTGATTTATATAGCGCCTTTCAAGGGACCCAAGGTCGCTTTACAAGTAGTAGGGCAAAAAACAAACATAACAAAACAAAAGTCAGACAGACAAAACAACAGATCGATTAGGGGCCGAAAGCCTTGGCAAACAGATGGGACTTGAGGGCCCTTTTGAAGGCGTCAAGTGTGGGGATGTTGCGAATCTCCGCAGGGAGAGCGTTCCAGAGGGTGGGGGCTGCCACACTGAAGGCTCTGTCCCCGAAGGTTCGCAGTTTGGTGCGGGGGGTGGTAAGCAGGCCAGAGTCTGAGGACCGCAGGTTCCGGGGTGGGGCATGTGGGTGAAGGATGTCCGATAGGTACTGGGGGGCAAGGGCATGGAGGGACTTGTAGGTAAGGAGGATGACTTTGTAGGTGATGCGGGACTTGACTGGCAACCAGTGGAGGTGGATGAGGGTGGGAGTGATGTGTTGCCACGGCTTTGTGTGCGTGAGTACCCTAGCAGCACAGTTTTGGACAAATTGGAGCCTGTCCAGGGTTTTGTTGGGAACTCCGAACAGGACACCATTGCAGTAGTCCAAGCGTGTGGTGACAAACGCATGCACCAGGGTTTCTGCAACCGACTCCGAGAGTGACGGTCGGAGTCTGGCAATGTTCCTTAGGTGGTAAAAAGCCGATTTGGTCACAGATTTTAGGTGGGAATGGAAGGAAAGGGTGGAGTCAAGGATGACACCCAGGTTGCGGGCTTCAGGAGATGGGGAGATGGAGCAGCCGTCGACCTCAAGGACGAAGTCACCAACCTTCTGGAGCAGGGCCTTGGGTGCCACAACCATGAGCTCTGTTTTATTGCTGTTCAGCTTAAGATAGTTGGAAGACATCCATGTTTTGATGTCATGCAGGCAGTTGATGAGAGACTGAGGGGGGAGCTGGGAAGATAGAGTGGTGCTGAGATACAATTGGGTATCATCAGCGTAGCAGTGGAAATTGAGTCCATGATGTCGGATGATCTGGCCGAGGGGGAGCATGTAAATGGTGAACAGGAGAGGGCCAAGCACAGAGCCCTGGGGTACACAGTGGTGGACTGGGGCCGGGGGTGAGTTTGAGCCACTGATGGAGACAAACTGTTTCCTGTTGTGGAGGTAGGATGTCAACCAGGACAGCGCTGTGCCAGTGACACCCAGGAGGTCTGAGAGGCGGGTGAGGAGGATGTTGTGAGAGATGGTATCAAATGCTGCAGAGAGGTCCAGGAGGATGAGGATGCTGAGGCGGCCAGAGTCAGCAGCAATGAGGAGATCGTTGGTGATCTTGATGAGGGCGGTCTCAGTGCTGTGTTGCTGTCTGAAGCCGGATTGGAAGGGCTCATAGAGCTCATGGTTGGACATGTACAGATGGAGTTGGCCGGCGACCACTCTTTCCAGAGTTTTGCTGAGGAAAGGAAGGTTGGAGATCGGCCGGTGGTTCTGGAGGTCGTCGGGGACCAGGCCAGGTTTTTTGAGTATGGGGGTGACTGAGGCCAGTTTGAAGCTGGTGGGGACTATACCAGGAGCCAGAGAAGCGTTGATGATGACCACCATGTAGGGACAGAGGGTGGGTAGGCAGTCCTTGACCAGGGCTGTGGGCATGGGGTCCAGGGAGCAGGTGGAGGTCTTGGCCGAGCTGACCAGTTTGGCCACTTGGAGAGCATCCACAGGAGAGAAGGAGGAGAGGTTGGAGTGGGAGAGGCGCGGCGCTTGGGGTGCGTTACCAGGTGAATGAGGTGCAGGTGAATGAGGTGCAGAATGGGAGAAGGGCCAGTCACCAGGAGCTGCTGATGGATGGCCTCGACTTTTGCCTGGAAGAAGTCGAGGAATTTGGAGCACAGATCGGGAGCCCCCGAGGGCTGGGGGGCGTCAGGGGGCCGTAGTAGGCGGTTGATGGTAGAGAGATATTTTATTATACGTAGGAACTGTATGCATCGCTAAGGTTAATTTAAATTGGCTATGCTCAAGTATGTAGACAAGCTAATGTTGAAGTAGTGTATGTGAAATCAATCTCACAATAAGATGTGTGTATATTATAATTATTAATGTCATATTTCAAGATGATTACTTAGATATTACAATATGGTTGGTTGAGCTGGAGTTCATTATCGAGCTTACACGTTAACGTCACAGTCATCTCAAGAACGAACCCAAACCTTGTTGTTTTTATTAATTGCATTACCAAATGGGTATCAAATAAACAGTACGCATTGGTAACACAACTTCCAAAGTTACAGTAAAATAAAAAGGACCCTGACTCGGACAATACACAATCCAACATGTTCAACAGAAGAGAATCAGTTATATTGTTTGTACACATGGTACTTTACATATATCTGTTTGTTTAAGGTGTCCAGGTGATGCAGACAGGCTGGACCTGAGAGTGAGAGACAGAACTGGACTCCTCACATCAGTGAACTTCAGCTCAGGTACAAAGACTCTTTTTTTAATACTGTACAAAGAATCAAGAAAGATATTGGTTTAAATAAATGAAGTATTGACTTGAATACACTGATATGTATTCCATTAAAGAATACTAAATACTAGATCACCTACACATCAGTTAAGTTGAGGGGTTTTTCCATGCAAAAAGTTACATTTTAGATATTTAGCAATATGACTGTCAGCTTTCTAATTTAATGTATTGAAGGCAAATATATTTAACACAAAGTGAGAACTGCTACTATTAATCTCTCAATATTGTCTGAAAAAACGTGGTAAAAGTGATTATTTCAGTGAGACAACAGAGCAAGCTTCTACAGTTGCACTACGTTTTGTAACGGTTACATATTATTTTGATAATAACATATATTTCAATGTTGATTAACTTCATACTGTTCATTCATAATCTGATTGTCTTTGTAGCTCACTGTTGAAATAAAAAAAAAACATTACAATTACAAAATAATTATATCTACAGCCCCTAAACACACAAACACACCGCTTTCATAAATAACACACTTGTTCTGCAATAATATGTGTTATGTTTCCTGTCATTTTTGTTAGGAAAGGACATGCCTGAAAGACACGGCATTTTCTCCTTCTCTGAGGGTCAAGAAGAACATTAAAAGCTGATGTTATGAGATTTTAAGACCAGTACAGGACATTCACTAAGAAACTACTTTTATTGTGAAAACACAGTCAGCTGATCGAATGCACCTATTTCCACATCTACACTCCACCAGCTGATTATTTCTATTTGCCTCGCTTTATGAGCTTCACATTACTTGTGCCTTGTACCGCAGAGTTTGCAACGTCACAAATAAATGGGGCCAATCTTCAGTCAGATGTGAATGTGTAATCTAACATTTTCAGTAAGAATAATGGACAAAAGGAGTGCAAATACAAATACAATTTATTGAAATGTGAACCAAAAGTTAATCAAACATGTTTTAAATTAAAGGAAAAAAGGCCAGAAGGTGTAAACCTATTAAATGTATAAGTAAACACATATAGTCAAATAACGTGACAGACTAGGCATGTGCAGTTGGTATCAGCTGTGCCCAGCATGGGCTCCTCCATCAGGCCTGGTCCTCCTCCATCAGGCCTGCTCCTCCTCCATCAGGACTGGTCCTCCTCCATCAGGCCTGGTCCTCCTCGTAGAGGAAAGACCCTCAGTCCTCTCCAAACCAACAGACAGGACGTCCATCACACGGAGGTTTCTCCCTGAAGTCTCTGCAGCTCTCTGGACACCATGCTGTCTCAATCCGTCCACACTGAATATGAGAGGGGAAAAATGAAAATAATAAATGCTTTAGACAATAAGAAATATAAAGTTGAGTTTTTTTAGATTGTCAATACTATTACTGCATAACTAATATATCAGGTTAAGAGGCACATTCAAATAAAGATTGGTCTTTAAATACATTTTGTCTTTTGAATTGTTTGTCTAAAGTCAAGGATCTAGAACTGGTACTTAGTTTTAATGATACAGTCTGGTTATTATGCTGTTTGGAGGAGGCCTCACAGGTAATAGCACTAACTAGCTACCATCACATGTACCTCAGCTTGACTTAAATGTATTAAACGTATAATTAAGTGATATCAAAATATAAATAACTAATGTCATGCGAACATATTAATATTTGCTTGATTACAGTGTTGAATTTAGCACAATTGCTTACAAACCTTAAGGGATTTTAAGATTCTGAAGTATTATGCTAAAAACTCAATAACTTAGATTATTATTTATAGTTTTGCTGAATAGTTTCATGTCCGCTTACCTTAGAAACGTAAAATGCGACGACAGTGTGCAGATGGGGAGCATGTTAGCTTAGCTTGGTAGCTTCAGCTAGCGCTGGAACTTCCAGCTTGGTGGCTGCAGGTCCCGCCTCGGCTCCGCCTCTTTGCCCTTATTTGGAGCAGGCTGGAGAAGGCGGGAGTTGAACTCTGACGTCACTGTCGAGCCGTTAGTGGCCGACTCCGCCTACTAAAGGCTTGTCGGCAACTCTGCAGAATCCTATGGGTGACGTCAGGGACCCTACGTCCATTTATATATATAGTCTATGCTACCAACACATTAGACGTCGGCATTTCAATGGGCAGGATTGACCTGAATACCCAAACTTGTGTTCATTCCAACAGTTTAACTCCCTCAGTACTCTTACAATTTCTTATGAGTAAATAAAAGAGTTAATTGTGAAAATACAAAAAAACTCGTAACACAGGAGTTCTTCAACTGTCTGAAGAATCATGTCATTGTTTTACAACTAACGCTCTTATTGCTTGTTACTTTGTCTCATGGTGAAACACTCTAAGAAAGAAAGCTTGTTGAAATCATATTGAAAGTATAAATAAATATGGATTACATTTAAAAAAAAAAAAAAAATTGTGTTTTCTTTGGTGCACTCAAATATCACTTTAACAACAGCATGTACTACTGTAAGACTTTCCCATACATATTATTATATTTAAGTGTTATTTTATTGACGTTATATTCAATCAGGCAGTGAACACTTACCGATTAAGCAATGATGTATTGGGTCAAACATACACACACCTCCGACCCACCTTTTAGATTTCAATCAAGCTTTTGGCATTAAATAGATCAATATTTATGAAATCAATATTTATCAGTCTTGAATTGATTGTGGTGTCAACCTAAGAATGTTGTATTATGCGAAATATTGGAGTTTCACCTTTAACACTTCAGAATTTATGGCGTAAGTGTGAGTAATGGGAAATAGGAGTGAGTGGTTAACATAAGCAAGGTTAGAGATTTAAATCTCAGTCTCATTTCCATTACAGAACTAGAGATTCGGGGGCAGTTTGGAGTGTAAAGAGCTGTTCCCAGCAAATATAAAACGAATAGCCTATCGTATTTATAAATTGTATACATTTGTGTGCATGTGCATTAATGTCACGCCTCAGTTTGGACCTGCTTTTGTGTATGGGTTTAATTAAGGCAATACTCTGGATCAATATTGGAATCATCTTTATAGAAGTGTTTCTCGCCAAGACCTTTGGAAGCGACATAAAAAGCGGGCGTTATGTGGAATAGAGGGGAGTAGGGAGTAGCAAAAACATAATGTAATATTGATTAATTATTGATTCCTTTAGAGAAATGCTCTACCCACTTTTAACAAACAAGCCAGCCTTTCAGGATAATATACTCCCCTTCTCTCAAAAATTACTTTAAGTTTCATCAACAAACAGCACATAGCGTTAGTTATCAATCGTTAAACATTTTTCCTTTTTCTAAATCATTCAGCTATATTTATATAACAACATAGCTAGTGTTTTTCATCAAGGCCTCAAGAAAAACAGGCTATTTTGAGGTCAACTATGATACTGCATTTACAGGGTTGATTATATGTGTGTGTGTGTGTGTGTGTGTGTGTGTGTGTGTGTGTGTGTGTGTGTGTGTGTGTGTGTGTGTGTGTGTGTGTGTGTGTGTGTGTGTGTGTGTGTGTGTGTGTGTGTGTGATAGAAAAACAGGACCTAACTCTGGGGTAGATGTGGCTCTGGAGGCAGAGCGGGGTTGTCCAGCAATTCTAAGGTTGACAGTTCCATCCCAGGCTCTTCCAATCTGCATATCTGTGTCCTTTCGCAACACGAAAATTGCTACTTTGACTATTTAGATAATATAAATGCTATGTCAATGGGTGGATGTTAACATTTAGTGAAAAGCTTTGAGTCTTTAGAAGATTATAGTACCCGTATTGATAACAAGGCTACATAGGCTTTTTGTCTTTACTTCGGCTGTGAGTGTTTGTGTGTGCTCAGGATGAGTTTCGCGCTGTCCCGCCTCGCAACTTCCCGACCAATCAGAGCACACTGGGCTCACAGGGAGCTCCAACAAGCCGTTTAGGACAGAGAGTGAATACCGGTGAATACACATACTTTACAGCAGGGGTGTCAAACTCAAGGCCCAGGGGCTAAATCTGGCACACAAACCCCCCTGTTGGTCAAAGTGTGTAAAACAGGCAGATTGGACATCTCAACAGTGTGCTCTATCTCATACCGAGTTCCCATTGAGTAAAGCCTTAGAATAACTCTAAACAACGAACATAAAATCATATTTTCATGTTAACAATATTGCATTTATTCCAGTTTAATGATCGTGATTGAAAAGCCTAAGGAGGCTGGTAAACATTGCAAAGAGGGATTTGTATTCCTTAATAATACTCATAAACTTAACCATGTTGTAGCCTGAGAAAGGCTAAACCATATCAAAGAATACATTTATTAACTACATTATCTCATTTAGCTGTAGCTTTTATAAACAACAACAAATACGTATTGTTCAGTCGTTGAACCAGGGACCCTGCGGTCATGAATCAACTGCTTTCCAGCTGAGCCACAGCACACACACTAAATCTCCCTGAAAACACTGCAAGCTATGTATTCCTGTATTTATTGATGTTTTTATTCCTAAATTTATTTATGCTTGTATCTATTTATACTTTTGACATGTTCCGACCTCTATAAGTGAGGGTCTGAGCTCTCTTGATTCCATCGTGTCACCGGGCCTGGGTACAGGAGGGCTGATATGGTTCTTATTATACATCCATGGGTATTATGAGCGTTGTGGTTCAACGGTTCAACCGATCTGAAGCAGTCACGTGGTATCGACAGGCAGCGAGGCTTCGTTTGTCATCGATGACATCACTGGCCCAAAACAATACAAGCCTCGATACATGCTTCACAAAAAGCTTCGGGGATTACTCGACACACGCTCCGAAGCTTCGGCGCAATACGTAACATCACTAATTTACAGCATGTTTTTTTAAATTGAAGTTGCGTTGTTTGTGTGTTGGTTGTTGGCGGCAGTGTGTGCCCCCCCTTGGTAAATGATTGCCCCCCCATTTGATTTGTTCTAGAGCCGACCCTGGAGCTAGTAGATCATTTTAATTCAAAAATTAAAAATGTTATAGATGCCATTGCTCCAACTAAGATAAAGGAAGTGACTGGCAAGAAAATATCTCCATGGAGAAAGGCCATGACCGTGAGAACAGAAAAAAGAGTGTTGAAAAGCTGAACATAAGTGGCAAAAAACAAATCTCCAGGTTCATTTTGAAATCTATAAAAAGAGACTTGGCTTTTTTTTCGACAGACTAACTAACCCCCCAGTGTCAGTAGCCTCTGAATTTCTATCCACCAGGGCCTGCAATGATTTTGCCTCCTTCTTCACTGACAACATTCTGAAAATTAGACAAGCAGTCAGTGCCTCTGTATCAGGTACAGCAAATGATTTGTCCCTGTGTCCACTTAAAATCAATTCAAACACCATGACACAATTCCATCAGATTAATGATAAAAACCTAGAGGACATTATTCAACTTCTGAAATCCTCCTACTGCTATCTTGATATTATTCCAACAGGATTTTTCAAAGATGTTTTGCCTTGCATGGCCTCAGATCTACTTAATATAGTAAACAAATCTCTTCACTCAGGTGTTTTTCCACAGGCCCTAAAAACGGCAGTCATTAAACCGCTCTTAAAAAAGAACAATTACAGGCCCATATCAAACCTCCCATTTCTAGGTAAAATCATTGAAAAAGTCGTTTTTCAACAGTTGAGTAATTTCTTGCATTTAAATAACTGTTTTGATGTGTTCCAGTCAGGCTTTCGTCCAAACCACAGCACTGAGACTGCTCTTGTAAAGGTCTTCAGTGACATCCACTTAAACACAGACAGTGGCAGAACTTCAGTGTTAGTATTATTAGATCTCAGCGCTGCGTTTGACACTGTTGACCACAACATATTACTAGACCGACTGGAAAACTGGGTGGGACTTTCGGAAACAGTTCTAAATTGGTTTGAATCCTACTTAAAGGACAGACACAACTTTGTTTCTATAGGTAAATACACATCTGAGTTGACAAATATGACATGTGGGGTTCCTCAAGGTTCCATCTTGGGGCCTCTTTTCTTTAACATCTACATTGTACCACTGGCTCAGATAATGATAAACTACAAAATAAATTACCATAGCTATGCGGATGACACCCACATTTATATAACCATTTCACCAGGAGATTATGCTCCAATTCAACCACTGAGTAAGTGCATTGAACAAATCAATGATTGGATGTGTACAAACCTTCTCCAATTAAACAAAGATAACACTGAGATAATGGTTTTTGGAGCCAAGGCAGAACGAGAGAGAGAGAGAGAGAGAGAGAGAGAGAGAGAGAGAGAGAGAGAGAGAGAGAGAGAGAGAGAGAGAGAGAGAGAGAGAGGTTGTTGTATTGAGAACATCAGGAGAATATGTGTCATTGTTCCAATTTTAATAAACAAACATTGCCTTGCCTTTCAAGAGGTGGGTAAAGAGTGGTGTGTGTGTGTGTGTGTGTGTGTGTGTGTGTGTGTGTGTGTGTGTGTGTGTGTGTGTGTGTGTGTGTGTGTGTGTGTGTGTGTGTGTGTGTGTGTGTGTGTGTGTGTGTGTGTATGTGTATGTGTGTGTGTGGCCTAGCATTACTATACTTGTGGGGACCTAAATCTGTTTACACAGTCATGTGTGGGGACACATTGGAGGTCCCCATGAGGGGAATCATTAATTTTAGGGTGAAGACTTGGTTAGGTTTAGGATTAGGGTTAGGGTTAGGCATGTGTTGGTTATGGTTAAGGTTAGGATAAGTCTCCAGGAAATGCATGTAAGTCAATGTAATGTCCCCTGAAGTGATGTATACATGGTGTGTGTGTGTGTGTGTGTGTGTGTGTGTGTGTGTGTGTGTGTGTGTGTGTGTGTGTGTGTGTGTGTGTGTGTGTGTGTGTGTGTGTGTGTGTGTGTGTGTGTGTGTGTGTGTGTGTGTGTGTGTGTGTGTGTGTGTGTGTGTGTGTGTGTGTGTGTGTGTGTGTGTGTGTGTGTGTGTGTGTGTGTGTGTGTGTGTGTGTGTGTGTGTGTGTGTGTGACAGTAACTATAATTGCTCTTCACCTCTACTTCAAAAGCTGTTAGCCTGGTCAGCACTCAGTCAATCTGAATGCCCGCACAAAGGAGTCAGTCTTTGAGCAGAGGAGAGAACGGTGACAGGACTGTCTCTCAACTAACTGGATTACCTTCACACACTCTCTCTGTCACACTGTGCTGAATGCTCTGATACACAACCCAAATTAGCTAAATTAAGTGACAAAAAATGGTCACTTTCTATGATTTCTCTTCTCCTGTCTCTCTCCGAGCATTGTGAGCACTGATTGGTTTCATTGTGGATTTTCTCTACCCTTCTGTTTTTTTAATCCATCTCCACTCTTCTCCTTCTCTCACAGCGCTCACTTCATTTGCATTGATAAGTATGTTTCTCAATTTGGGGAATAAAGAATAAGTGTCTGAAACTGCCTCCTGCTATCTAGACGCAGCTGTGAATAAGCCAGCTACAAAGCTGGAATAAATGTGATTGCAATTACAGAGGAGAAAGAGAGAGAAAGGAGACAGAAAGCTTCAGCTGTCAGCGAGATATATGGTTGCCTCATTTCTTCTCTCTCACTCGAACAAATTCAAAGATGCCTCACTCTGTATCACTGTCAGACAAATAAACAACATTTCCAAAGTGGTTTACATTACAATGCTCAGTGATAAAGGATACTCACAAATCCAAATAATGAGATTTTTCCAATGACCTTTCAGTCACTCCCTACATCTGTCACTGAAAGCATTCTAAAGGAGCACTGGCTACTGTAAAGTCAGTGACATTTCTACCGCTACAGTGGTTTAGTTTGCTATTTTCTTTTCTGCCATAAGCAGCCACAGCGACAGTATAGACAGGCGCTAACCCTACATACGCTATACTCAACTTGTAGCTATGCAGAACACAGATACTTATGGCTCAATTTAAAGACTACGCAGTCCATTTATACAGAATATATGTTGACATGTCACAGTCCGAAACGCACAGATGTAAATAATGAAATTCATGATGGTTGAAATCCATTTAGATGCTTCAATGTTAGGGTTATCAAATTGTGAATGCTGGCTCACTGTGCAATTGTCGATCCACCATTTTGGTCGAGACAGAAATACCTCGACAACTATTGAATAGATGTGAAGACATTTATGATCCCCTGAGGACATATCCTATTATTTTTGGTGATCCTCTCACTTGGCTAGAATCAAACCGGTTGCTAAATGTGGTTCCAACTGAAAAGTCTCTACAACTGTACTTACTGTATTGCCATGAAATCTAAAATTAATTCATGCCCCGCTCAGGATTACTTTAGCCTTATGTGCAGCGCCATCATCAAGACAGAAATCACTCCACAAGCTGAAATCAACTATGGCAATATTAGCAGCATTTGTGGACAAAAGGAGTTCTCATTCATAACACATAACATTCATGTCTCACTATGGGATGCGCCTCATCGCGGAGCAAACAGAAGCATCAATCTCATTACGCCAATCCTGATTGGCTGGTGATCTTGACGTCAACGTCAGGGGAAATCACCCCCTATAAGTAGCCTGCGCCACGACGCATGCGTCATTCAAACACCTCTTCTCGCTTCAGAGCACATCTCGAACGGTAGCCGGGCTAGCTTAACAGTCCACAGACTGAACCCAAAGCTAATTTTCGGTCGACGGGCGTTAGCCGGCTACCCTATTCTCTCACAGAGGAGTATTATAGTCAACCTCGCCGTTCTTCCTCTGGAGTAAGGTAAGGTTTTGACTTCAAGTTAGCAACACACCAGTTGTTAACTTGTGTTTTTTCCCTCACTACCGACACCACGGTAGCGAGGACACTTTTTTCTTCTCTCTTCCACGGAGGAGAAAAGGATTACAGGAATATTACCATACCAGGTAATATCCTTGAGAGAAAAAGACCCACGCTGTCCTTTTTTCCCCCGGATTAAAGACAGATCGGTAAATACTTTTTTCTCGAACGTACCTGTCATGAGCGGACCCTCTCCACGCCTCACGGCGAACGAGATGGATACCTCTCCCCCTCACACCAGAGGAGTCAGGAACTCGGAGGCTCGGCGCTGCGGTTGCGGGTTGAAAGTGTCAGGCACAGACTCACACCAGATCTGTTCGTCCTGCCTCGGGCTGGAACACGCCCAGGAGGCCATCGACAACCCCGGCTCGTGCGGACATTGTGCCCGCCTCACCGTGAAGAGCCTCCACCGAAGGTTAGCGCAACAAGCTAACCTGTCGGGACGGGACCCCCCTCATGTCCACTGATCTGCCGACCGGCAATCAAGACATGGGGGCGTCTGCCGCAGAGATGGAGCCCCTCACTGCGTTCTGGGGCTCACCGACAGCGGCACCCGCAGAACCGGAATCCCGCGCCATATCAGGCCGAGATCCGGTGGCGGCAAGAAACGCGGGAACGGGGCCCCACGCTATACCAAGCTGGGGCTCCCGACTGGACCTCACCATGGTTTCACCCGCGGAAGATGTCCTGGAGTTAGACTACATGGAGGACGAAGAGTACACCTCTGAGTTCCTCCTGTCTGACTCGGATGAGCAAGAAGACGACGTCTTCGTGTCACCAGCTCAGGCTGCAAAGCTGGGAGCGATGGCTGCTCTCTCGGCGATAGCACACCAGCTTCGCCCTGTCTCAGTATGGACCTACAAGCCGTGTGTCAGCGCGCTGCGGCCAGACTAGACAAGTTGGCAGAGAAAATCTCCAGTTCCGGCTGCAGCTCAGGCTCAGCCAACCCAGAATTTCGGCCAGCAGTCGAGGAAGAAGAAGCAAGCGGCGTGACAGCCCCTCCTTCTCCCCTCCGTGAATGTGTTCCCGCCGCCTCGAGAGATGCCTAAACGCCATCCTCAAGTCCGCACAAACACATGTCACACGTTGGTTGATTCCTCTGTCATTAAACATTTGCCGCTGACGCATCCAGGCCGAGGGCCGAGGGCGCAGCTCAAAAAAATGAATAGAAAATCAATAAAACCAATTTTCTCCCCTTTTGAGAGCAGCAACGGCATCTCTCAAAAGGCGGATTATTGACGGGTCTGTGAAGGCACCACCGCCACGCGCAGTGCCGGCTGGAGCTGTAAGCGTGACATCTCAGCTGGCTCTAAGGAGCATGCAGCAGGAGATACTCACGACACCCAAGCTGCCTCGAACTCTGCTCGGTTTAGAACACCGAAGACGCAGAGGTCGCAGCCCATCCCGAGTCCCCAGCCCAGGCTGGAGACGAGGGCAAGTTGGCCGAGAAAATCTCCGGTTCCGGCTGCAGCTCAGGCTCAGCCAACCCAGAATTTCGGCCAGCAGTCAAGGAAGAAGAAGCGAGCGGCGTGACAGCCCCTCCTTCTCCCCTCCGTGAATGTGTTCCCGCCGCCTCGAGAGATGCCTAAACGCCATCCTCAAGTCTGCGCAAACACATGTCACACGTTGGTTGATTCCTCTGTCATTAAACATTTGCCGCTGACGCATCCAGGCCGAGGGCCGAGGACGCAGCTCAAAAAAATGAATAGAAAATCAATAAAACCAATTTTCCCCCCTTTTGAGAGCAGCAACGGCATCTCTCAAAAGGCGGATTATTGACGGGTCTGTGAAGGCACCACCGCCACGCGCAGTGCCGGCTGGAGCTGTAAGCGTGACATCTCAGCTGGCTCTAAGGAGCATGCAGCAGGAGATACTCACGACACCCAAGCTGCCTCGAACTCTGCTCGGTTTAGAACACCGAAGACGCAGAGGTCGCAGCCCATCCCGAGTCCCCAGCCCAGGCTGGAGACGAGGGCAAGTTGGCCGAGAAAATCTCCGGTTCCGGCTGCAGCTCAGGCTCAGCCAACCCAGAATTTCGGCCAGCAGTCGAGGAAGAAGAAGCGAGCGGCGTGACAGCCCCTCCTTCTCCCCTCCGTGAATGTGTTCCCGCCGCCTCGAGAGATGCCTCAACGTCATCCTCAAGTCCGCATAAAACACATGTCACATCTTTCTGTCTGAATAAACCATTTTCCGCTGACGCATCTAGGCTCCGGCCAAGGGCGCAGCTCAAAAAAATGAAAAGAAAGACAATAAACAGTCCGTTAACCATAAATCCCCTTCTGAGAGCAGCTACGCCCTCTCTCAAAAGGCGGATAATAAACGGGTCTGTGAAGGCACCACCGCCACGCGCATGCGCAGTGCCGGTTGGGGCTTTAAGGGCACTACCACCACGTGCGTACGCAGTGCCAGCTAGAGCTGTAAAGAACGGCCCGTCAATCCTTCCCCTTTCAAGAGCAGCTACGGCATCTCTCAAAGGACGGATTATTGACGGGTCCGTGAAGCCACCGCCACACACATGCGCAGTGCCGGCCGGGGCTTTAAGGGCACCACCGGCACGCGCAGGCGCAGTGCCGACTGGAGCCGTGAGGGCACCACCGGCACACACATGCGCAGTACCGGCTGGAGCTGTAAAGGCACCTCCGTCACGCACATGCGCAGTGCCGGTCGGAGCCATAAGAGTGACATCCCAGCTGGCTCTAAAGAGCATACAGCAGGAGATACTCACGATGTCTGCCTGGGCTTCTCAAAACAGTTATAATGTATCTGTTTTCACAAACCCAGTGAGAGTCAACCCACATTCTGGAGAGAAAGGTTCTCTCTCTCCTAGAAAGAAGGGTTTTATCTATAAAGCCCACCGAGCGGAGTCAGATTACGGAGGAAAATGTCCTCGTAAAGCACCCGCTCAACATGGGCCTCATAATAAAACTAAACTCCGAACGCCACGGCTTACGGAGAGTTTTGGTGATTATAAAATGCGTAGTGGCACTACACCCAACTTTTCCAGTGCGGGACGCGCCTACGGGTGCAGTCCTTTCACGGAAGGTGGTCACCACGGACGCAGGTCAGACGGGCTGACAGGGGACTTACGAAGGTCGCCCGGTGAGAGGTCTCTAGAACAGAGACTTCCAGCGGGCACGCGTAAATTACCCGGAGCTTATAGCGGTGTTCCCCACCCAAAAATGCTTCCTGCCTTCTCTCAGAGGACTTCATGTCCCCGTGAGGATAGACAACACGATATCGTGTATGAACCGCCAGGGGAGATTGCGTTGTCTCCAGTCACACACACTGGCACACAAACTGATCCCTTGGAGCGGCAGACGTCTCCTCTCTCTGAGAACGACACAAGTACCGGATGTTATGCACCTATGGACAGAATTACTGTCAAAGGATGCACCACTCTATGCAGACTGGACTCCTCATCCAAGGATTGAGAGTCCGCTGTGGGTGTGTTACGGCGGAGCCGCGTTAAATCTGTTCGTAAGGGGAGAAAATGCTCAATGACAGCTGTTCTCTTTAATGCACGATTTAAACGCACCGTTAGGCGGGGACGCACTCGTACGCGATTGACCTCCGGGTCCTCTGTACACGTTCCCACCCCTGGTTCTGTTCCCCTTAACTCCGGCCAGAGTGAAAGAGCAACGCCACACACTTACTCTGATGTTTCCACCCTAGCCCGCAATATACGGGCTGGCGGGGATATATCAGCTGTTGTGCGGGCAGCCGTGGCAGCCCCCACCACGCAGGGACAGATTGTCTCAGGCGGGGAGGGCGATCCTTCACCCACGCCCAGAGCACGGGGCACTATGGGCCTGACCCGTGAGTGGTACAATCTGAATACAGTGGGACTCCCTCAGAAGGTGATAAACACTATTCAGAGTGCGAGAGCTTCCTCCACCAGGTCTCTTTACGACTGTAAGTGGAGGGTGTTTGAGGAGTGGTGCCTTCAAGAAGGGCACATCTCTTTTCAATGTCCTGTCGGGGTGATTTTATCATTCCTACAGGACTTGATCGATAAACACAGAGCTTTTTCCACGATCAAGGTGTACCTGGCTGCTATTGCTGCATGCCATGTGGGCTTTGAGGGTAAGACGGCTAGCCAACATCCTTTGGTTTGCTGTTTTATGAAGGGAGCGCGCAGGCTCCTCCCTGTCTCCAGGTCGCTGGTGCCCTTATGGGACCTGGCAGTGGTTTTAAATGGGCTCAAAATGACCCCATTTCAACCCCTGGAAGGAGCTGACATGAAACATCTGTCACTCAAGACAGTGCTGTTACTGGCCCTGGCATCCGCTAAACGGGTCAGTGATATCCATGCACTGTCTGTACATCCCTCATGCACTCAGTTCGCCCCAGGGCAAACGAGAGTGTTGTTGAAACCCAACCCTGCCTTTACACCAAGGGTGGTTGGTTTGTGTACCCCAATTGACATTGAGGCATTTCCTCCGCAGCTGGTTTCCTCCGGGGAGCAGCAGCAGGATCTATTGTGTCCAGTCCGGGCTTTGCACACATATATGGACAGATCAAAAGAGCTTCGTCTTAATGACCAACTATTCGTGTCCTAGGCTAAACCTCACAAGGGTAAGCCTGTTACTAAGCAACGACAAACCCACTGGATCGTGGAGGCGATTGCTTTGGCCTATACGAGTCAGAATCTGCAAGCACCTTCGGGTCTGCGGGCTCACTCGACTCGGGGCCTGGCTACATCCTGGGCTTTGTTAAAGGGTGTTTCCATCCAGGATATCTGTGCAGCGGCAAGCTGGTCTTCGCCGCTCACTTTTGTCCACTTTTACAGGCTAGACGTCTCCGCTCCAAGCGTGGCCCGAGCAGTGCTAGGCACCTTGTTGAGTCGGGACTCCACCTGTTAAATTCTGGTTGATCGGTGATCTTCGAGATAAGCTCGTCTGGCAATACGGGAGCTACAATATCCCATAGTGAGACATCGAACGGAGTGTTATGAATGAGAACTATAGGTTACTTACGTAACCCCAGGCCTAAGAGTAACATGAAGTGAGATGTCTCACCAGACGGCCCTCCTTGCTATGGTGAAGCGAGAAGAGGTGCTTATTTTGAATGACGCATGCGTCGTGGCGCAGGCTACTTATAGGGGGTGATTTCCCCTGACGTTGACGTCAAGATCACCAGCCAATCAGGATTGGCGTAATGAAATTGATGCTTCTGTTTGCTCCGCGATGAGGCGCATCCCATAGAGAGGCGAAGTCACGCCCATCTACTTCCGGCCCATGGGACCCCGGAAGCGAAAAATGTACATTGAATTCAATGGAGAGAGAAAACGTATATTTTGATCCCGTTTGAATTGTGCTACGAACTACACATATGATGTTTGTCAATCTTAAACAATAAGTTCCATGTCAAAAAAGTCACATTTTGTCGTAAAACTGTTACGCGACTACAAAGACTACAAATCCCATTCTGGCTCGCGTAAGTGATGTCACAGGCGATAATTCTCCAAGTGGTTGCGACTCGTAATTAAAGCGAAGAAGAAGAAGAAGATCTCATAACCGATTTATTCCCTCCAATAAATAAGAGATTGCTAAAAATAAATTCACTTTTACAAGATGCCTGTGTGCTTTGTACCAGGTTGTAATCACATAAGTGATCATACCACTTGCTCGTTCTATCGCTTTCCGTCTGATGAAAGGACCAGGAGTCGTTGGATCAGACGTATCAGGTAATACACATGTTTTGCATGGAACATAGTCAAGCTAGCTACATAGCTAGTAGCGAGCACGTTAGTTAGCAGCACATTACTTAGCCTTGTCATTTGTATTAGCCTTAACATGAAATAAACACAAATGTTAAACAGTAAGAGTAGTCATGATGGTAAGTATTTTGTGAAACATTTGAAGAGGAGCCTATCGCCCCCTCCACAAGGGGGCGGGAGGTAGGCTAACGGCACATTAGCATCTGCGATCTTTTCTACTTAATGCTATCTGCTCAAATGGTTAACATTGAACATTAAAAGATCAGGCAGTTCAGGGAGAGTCGAAGGAAGGAAGGCAGGCAGGCAGCTTTGCATGACATGTATGTATTTATAGAAGGACCATGCATACAAAAACATTAATCTCAGCAAAGAGAAGAGATGCAATATGCCAGATTATAGCTAATAGCTAATTTCCATCTGTGGTACATTCTTCTGGACGTGTTTCATTGTGATGATAGTGAGTCAATCTGTTTGTTGGAAAGACAGTAGTTGAGTGATTACTGATAGAACATTATTAAAAGAGATAATTATTCAAAGTGTTGTTACTTTAAAGTGTTGTTACTGACCTTTTTCTCTTTTATTTCCTTTACCTCACCTGTAACTGCTGAGACCCTGAGGAACATGCACACTGACCTGCTCTGGCAACCTGATTTCCACTGTACGTAATAGTATTTGGTTATGGTATATTATTTATATACATCAAAGGCACAATGCACCCCCCAGAGACACACATGTATTGAGTGTGATACTTTGCATAGGTCATGTGAAATCATCTTTACATACTAGAAAACTGTAGGAGCAGCAACTTGTTTTGAAATTGAATTTTTAATATCCGATAATAAAGTTGAACTGTTTTCTTTATTCTTCTCTCTTCCCAGCTCCATCCATCACCGTGCTCTGTTCCTGCAGGTCCTGCTTGCGAATCAATGCTCATATTTTTGTACACAATTACAAATAAAGTCAATGTATTGTATGGCATGAAGTTGTGCTTCATTCGGAGTCAATAATACATTCATTCTGCCTTCATCCATTCTGCCTTCAACTGCACAATGACTGTGGACTGCACCGACATCCATGTAGCTGCCCCCCAGTAAGATGAACCAAGCAAAGAGGGTCACTATCATGCCCAAGGACATCCAGCTGGCCCGCTGCATCCGCGAGAGAGGGCTTAAACTGACCCGAGACCAGCACACCCAAACACAAAAGCTCTTTTAAGAGCCACCTACAGTTTCAAAGAGTTGCAATCCTACGTTATTATAATGATTAAACTGGTTCATGTATCACTTAGTTTACTGAACCGTGATGAATGAAAGAAATTAGTGAGGTAGTGGTTTACTGAAGTTACAAAGACATTAATATATGAGTAACAGGTCAGTGTGTAAACACAAGCTTCTGTCAATTATGGATCATTCAAACTATTTATATAAAAATAAAGTTCTAAAACAAGTATTCGGTATATTCCTTGATAGCTTTTGGAGAAGGTTGTTTTTAAGTTTACTAAAATCTATCGTTTCAACTGTTTCACTTTATAAAAAGGAACAGGTGAGTAGAGCATTATTGAGTTTCTTATTCTGTCAGTAAATTAATCAAATGAAATGTTTATCATTATTTTAGTCAACCCTAAACAAATTGATTGTACCTTTTTAATAATGACCTTACATGGTCACCAAAGTTAAATTAACTTCAGAAAATCAAATCAATTCATTTCTCCAACAGTCAACTATTTTCATAAAGAATATATATATTTTTCAAAGTCAACTTTATTGTCAATCTTACTCAGTTTGTGTTTATAGACAGAGAGATCAAAAAGACTTTTAAATCAAATAAAATTATACAATTTACAGATATGTATACAAATATATATATATATATATATCCTATATACACCATCATGTATAATGATGGTGGACACTTCACTGTCTGGATGGCAGCTTGCTGGTCTCTGCTCAGTCGCAGGAGGCAAGCATTGCCTCAAGCCCCCGACCCCCATGCCCCTTCATCAGCTCCGGCACGGTGACAATGGCCTGATGTTGAGGCCGCGGCTCTGGCTCAGGTGATAAAAGCCATGCCATGCCACACTGTGCACCCCTCAGTGCAGACCTGAACCAGTCTACATCCTGATTGGCGATGTCTCTGGCCAGTGGGTTGTATGTCTCCTCTCACGGTTAGTAAAGTTGAGACACCGGCTGGACTACTTTGGAAGTGCCAGGCTTCCTCCACTGGCACTCAACATCTGTGGAGCTGATCTGCCACATGGCACATATTGCCAATGCTGCAGCGTGGCTGCATTTGTACATCCCCCATGCACAATCACAGACAGCGCTCTGCATCGCGCCATCGTCTCCCATGCAGATCTGTACAAATAAAGTAAGTACCATGTTTGTTAGCATGCTATAATAGATTGAATGAGCAATAATACAAGGATGGTCTGGATCTGGGGGTGGGAGGGGTTATTTTTCCATAGTTTTGTCCTCTTGTCTGATTGTTGTTATTGTTTGTTTTTTCTGTATTTTTTGTAATTTGTGTTGTACTGGTTGTGATTGTACGTTGTATTTTTCTAAATGTGTATGAATACATTTTTGAAAAATATTTGATCAACAATAAAAAAGGATGTGGTCAGGATCTAGACTCAGTGTGTAGTTTATTAATTAATCAATGCTCTCTACATTAGGAAAACACATACCAGTGTACCCAAGGGAGTCACACACAGCTGTGCCTGGATAACCAAACAAATTGACAAGATAACCAAAACCCTTGAATCTACACACAGCAAATAAACTCAAATGACACAACGAGATGTAAAAGGAGATCACACATACAGTATAGTCGATATAAAACTGGCCGCTTCAATCTGAAGAGCAACTAAAACAAAACACGGGAGTGTACCTTGTTCTTGTGAACACTAATGTTATCCACAGAATACACAGAGACCACGAAGTTCTTAAGGAGAAAACTAGTTACTGAAACAAAACACGTTAGTGTACCTTGTTAGCTAATGTTAGCTAGCTGACATTAACGTTACACATTGCACTCATATTACTCACCGAAACCTTGTAAAGCCGGTCCCGCTGCTCTTACAGAACTGACTAACTCCCCTTTCGTGTATGTCCAGCTCTCAACGTGTCCAGACTTGTAGTGATGTTCACCTCGTTTTATACTTTTATTCTCATTCTGAAAGAAACAGGTGACATTTGCTAACGTGGCGGCCGTCTTTGTGATGGTGACGCGTATTGTGCGAGACCAGAGAACTGTAGTTCACTCAGCGGTTTCACACAAAAAAATGTGTAACTTCACCGTTTTACGACACATTTTTATTTTTTTGACTTGCAAAATATTCTTTTAAATTGACAAACATCATATGTGTCATTCGTGGCACAATTCAAACGGGATCAAAAGATAACCTTTCTCTCTCCATTGACTTCAATGTATAATTTTACGCTTCCGGGGTCCCATGGAGGCTCCCGGAAAGGGAGGGACTTCGCCTCTCTATAGTGAGACATCTCACTTCATGTTACTCTTAGGACTGGGTTACGTAAGTAACCTATAGTTGTCCTTTGAGAATTGCCTCTTTTTTAACCTTGTCATGAATAGATTTACTCAGTTCCGGGTTCAAGCCTCTAAACATGTAGCTAATAATAGCCACAGCAATATCTATCTTTGATTCAGCCACCAACGTAAATGTATATATGTATGTGAAACTATGTGTTGCAATGTATCTCATTAATAATACAGACTTGTTATATACCAGTCAATGGGAACGAGGGCCAATTAAGGATCACTTTAACATTATGGCCCATTCCCAAACCGCCCCCTACACCCTACCCCTACACCCTATCCCTACACCCTACCCCTCCGTTTGCGTGTTCACGCGGAGGGTCTGCCATATTAAGGGCTGTTCCAAAGCAATGAGTGTGGAGCGGTGTGGAGGGGGAGTGGGCTATCAAGCCCTCAAACAGCGAGTCTGCAGCGATGCTGACTTGAGACCGGTCTCTACCTGACCGGAGTCACGCTGTATGTGTCCGTCGGGAAACAAGCTGTTAAAAAGTAGTTCCAGCAAACATCCACTGATAAACTACGATGTTAACAACCTCATGATGACCTCATATGTTTTTAACTTAGGATCATACCTGTGTTTAGTCTAGAAAAAGGTAAATGTGTGCATTTTATTATAAAGTTGTGTATATTTACAGACCGTTGCAAAAACTAAGAAGCTTATAAACATCAGGTTTAAAACTAAAAGAGCTTTGAAACACAATGAAAGATGTTTGGAGTTTTATTTGAGTTATTAATTTAAACTTTTTGTCTAAGAGATGCTGATTTGAAACCGTTGTTACATACAGTTACGGCATTTCCTGTTTCTGCCGGAGAGAGGGGAGGCCATCCCAAAGCTTGCTGCTGTATTTACGCCCTCCATCTGACAGGAGGGAGCCTCGTTGAGCTGCAAGTGTGGCTACAGACGGAGTTCACTCCGTCACAGAGGGTTAGGGACGAGGGAGTGGTTTGGGATTGGGCCTACAAATCTAGCAAATGTACCCATCTGTTGATTCTCCCAGTATCGGCCATAGGCACACAATATAATTAAAAATACTAATTTGTGAAGAAAAACACACAAACTGGACACACTCTCAAACACTTTACAATTAAAGACTTTTAATAACTGATGACCACCACTTCAGTAACTGCTAATCCCTTTCTACATTTCTCCACAGCTGTAGGTGTTTTCTTGATAGCTGTGCAGTATACTTTTTTCCACTTTTCCAATTTACGCTTTGATAAAGTTGCCTTTGTAAGAGCTGATTTCCCCCTTGGTCAAACTGTTTCTCCACAGAATTATATTACACATCTAACATCTCTACTCCTCCATCCTCCTGTCTTTTTCTCTCTGGATCTACACCTCACCTCTGTCGTATTTTCTTTCTCTGACTCCTTTTTGTTTTTTCTCGGTCTCTCTTTTTGCCACCTCCAACTCTCCACTGATTAACAAAGAGAGGAGAAAAGAGAGAAGGAAAAAACAGTCGGTAGATTGGTGGGAAAGTCCGCTTTGCATCTTGCTGGTGTGTGTTTCAGTCTCAGCTCTCCAGAAGTATTTTTTTGTTCTCCTTAATCAAGTAAGAAAGAAGCCCACAGGTAATTACAGCTTCTCTCTAAAAACACCAACTGTGCTTCTGCTTTCCTGTTGGACTCAATCACAGTCAAATTAAGCCTCAGCTAGCTATAATTCTAAAGGACAAACAAAGTCACAAAGTTTGTTCTATCATCCGTATCCTTATTTTAGGCCTGCAGATATTTGAAAATATATCAAAGAACATGGACTAGATGTTAATTCTAATGTTAATCAACAGCACAGCTATATATTGGATCAAAATAACAGTTGAGGGGTCGTTTGCTCTTTTCGGCAGGTCACTCTAAGTCAATGATCCTTGTTTTTTCAGTGTTAAAACCCTTTCATATTTATAGTTATAAGTGTCTCATTATTTACCTGTTTTTAGTAAAACAAATATTTCTTCTAGTGTATATATTTCTTTAAACCAGCTGGTTAGTCAGATAAGAAGCTGTTTATAGTACAGTATACCATATTATCAAAGTTGGGTTTTCAAAGCTTTACAATACAGTTTTTGCTGTGAATATGAAAATAAATAGTAAAAGGTATTGTAATTAACATTTTTAGAGTGTCAACAGCCAACTTTGTAAGGCTTCACAGCAAACTTACTTGGAGCAATTCTAAAGGTATATGGAGAAGTTTAAAGAAACTATACTGTGAGTGTTCACACCTCAATCTTAAATTACATTTAGAACAATCTTACAGTTGTTTTGAATCCATCCGCTCTCTGACCTCAAATAAACAAACTATTGGTTGTCTTGCAATTGTTTACAAGCTGTGGTTTCATTTATGCTATATTTAACGTTGGATGATTAAACCTTTATTTTATGGTTCAGAGTCAGACTCAGTGAACTCTATGCACGACAGCATCTTCAGAAGCCTGATACACAAAGATTTCTATCTAATTTCAGAGCCTTTGCGTTTATCATTATCTTTGTCGGCTCCTTTTGGCATGTACTTGCACATTGTTTGTAAAACTGTGTTTGTTAATATCAACTCTACCCTCGCATCCCCAAGCAGCCTGTGATTTATCTGTCTTGTTGTCCAAAACTTTAATTAAGCTAATTTGTTGCCAGTAATTAGCTCTAATATGTGATGAAAGAAAACCTATAAGACCTAATTTACTGAGTGTGCTGGTTTTACCTGTAGCATCAACAAAGATACTAGTAGGGGGAGGTAGGGAGGGTGCTTTTTCTCAATGATAACCATTCTCAAAAAGGATAATTAATGCAGCGACACCATTAGTCCTGCATTTAGCCCATATGATTATGATCCCCAAGCTGCTAAACTAGTAAATGTACACCTTCTTTCACAGTACCAATTGATCTTGTATCTCGTCATTGTTTCAAATGGCCTTAATACTCAATGCAGCTTTTTACGGCCATTAATCAGCTTCACAGAAAAAAATCATTAACAATAATTGCCATGCTCACAGGCAGGTCAAGTGTAGTTTTTGAAAAGCACAACAATGCTTACTCTCATTTGCTGTAACTGTTGCACAGCTGTTGTCCACTAAAGATGATTCATATAATCGTATATAAGTGTCTTCACACCAGATGTATCTACATTTTTGTCTGGCACATTGGTTTCTAGTAGTCTACTTATCCAAAAGGTTGTTTGTTTTTGTTGCTTTTCCCTCCACAGGGAGGTCAGAGTACAGCGTGGGATACAAACAGCATGCCCGGAGCTGCAGAGGATTCCCTGTGTGGCTCAAGGATACTTCAAAAAGGACATATGCCTGCTGTCACTGTGGCTTGAACCCAGGTCTTCAAGTTGAAGGTCAGCCCACTTAATCATTGCTTCCACTGTAAATCCTTATCAGGGCAGTATTAGGATTTAGGAGCCAGCATGAGATATATATCTACACCACTGACAGGGGAGAAAGAGCCCAGAGAAGTATAGGGCATGGTTCTCTGTTAAATAATTGTGAGTAAATGTGAAAAACAGGGATTTTTTTAGCTCAAGTAAATATAGGTATGTGGTGAGTGTTCAAATGTGTACTTTTTTTTGACAAATGTTGGTTCACTTTATAAAGAGCCCTCCACCCATTAAACATGATTACTTTAACATTATCAAATAATACCTTTTGAAATTCCATACATTCTCGTTTCTTGTCAAATCTGGCATCTACATTACCCATGGTGCAACTGGTCGGCGGAGAGATCAGTTTAAGATTTGATTTAAACTAGTAGCAAATAATATAGCCTTCAGCCAACACCCTCAAACAGAGGTCAGTAAAGTGGGTTACGAATGTCTTTATTTCTTCACAACACAACATTATCCCTTTCTCAAACTTGTAATCTTCAACGAAATGACATCACTTATCAAACTGTGTTCCCTTTGGTACCACAAAAAAGGCTTTATTTATAACAATTTGTTTTCACATATGCACTAGAACTCGAGAACTATAAACAAATACATTAATAATTGGTTTATTTCCCTTTTTAAAGCGTATGCTCTGACCAAGACCTTGCAAGCTTTCCCACATGCAGTAAATACAACAACACTGAAATACAGTCTGCAGTCAAAAGTAACTACTTTTCATCAAGCTCCAGTCCAGTGTACCCTATGCTAAAGTAGGTTAAAAAGCAAGTATTTTAGCATTTTTCCTTAGCCTTTACATCATTGGACCAGCTTTTATCACGGCTGCCACATAGAAACTTAGTTAACAATCTTCCACAAAAAAAATCCACAGCCCTAGAACCTGATAAAAGCTAGTATTAAGAGTGGTTAGTTAAAACAAATAATAAGGAAATACAAAACACATTTCTACGTGTATTTCTTGTTTGTAAAGCTATAGTTACAATCTGTCCCTTAAAGGGGCCCTATCTGCTCATTTTCAGGTTCATATTTGTATTTTGTTCTGCTACTATGACATGTTTCATGCTTTAATGTTCAAAAAAGTCTTCGAGTTCGAGTGTAACATAGTGATGTCAATAGTTTATAAAAGAAAGGAGTCTAATTGAGGCATTTCATACAGGGGCGTGTGAGAGAAACTGGATGGAACTTTTGGATTTTAGCCTTTGCAGACCATTAACATGCACAACATCCTATATAACACACTACAGGAAAGAGAAACCCCAAAAGGCACACTAAAAGGCCCCTTTAAAACTGCTGAAGCTAAATCACAATTGAAACTTAAGTCATTCGAAGAGTCCTTCCTGCTGGTTTGACAAAATTAACTTTTTATTACGAAATATTGTTAAGCATGGCTCCCCTTAGCGTCTCATCGCTGATAAGCTCCACCCATGTTTCCACCTCCAAGTTGTGATTGTACAGATTGACACATTTTCTCTTTGACATATATATAGTGTGTCTCTATCTTGTGCCAACAAGTTTAATGCTGCTCTCTGCTGGACAGCACATTGTTTTCTGGGTTTGGATTTTATTCTCTGAAGAACCAGCACCTTACCGTGGTAGAGAGGTTTGTGTGCCCTGATGAACCTGGGGGCTGTGTTGTCTGGAACCTTGTGTTCCTGGTAGGGTCTCCCATGGCAAATTGGTCTCAGGCAAGGGGTCAGACTAAGATTGGTTCAAAAGACCTCATGAAAGGAAAAACAAGAAGTGAGGATACCCGGCCCGGAGGAAGCCCGGGGTCCCTTTCTGGAGCCAGGCCCAGAAGGAGGACTCGTCGGCGAGCGTCTGGTGGCCGGGCTTGCCACGGAGCCCGGCCGGGCCCAGCCCGAAAAGGCAACGTGGGCAACACCTCCGCTTCTCCCTCCCGCGGGCCCACCACCTACGGGAAACAACGATGGGGTCGGGTGCGCTGCCAGAAGGGTGGCAGTGAAAGCGGAGGGTCTCGACGGACCAGACCCGGGCGGCAGAAGCTGGCTTTGGGGACGTGGAACATCACCTCTCTGGGGGGGAAGGAGCCGGAGCTTGTGCGGGAGGTGGAGCGGTACCAGTTGGATCTGGTTGGGCTCACCTCTACGCACAGCGTCGGCTCTGGAACCTTACTTCTGGATAGGGGTTGGACTCTATTCTTCTCCGGAGTTGCTCAAGGTGTGAGGCGCCGGGCGGGTGTGGGGATACTCACAAGTCCCCGGTTAGGTGCTTCGTTGTTGGAGTTTACCCCAGTGGACGAGAGGGTCGCCTCCCTACGCCTGCGGGTTATGGGGGGGAAAACTCTGACTGTTGTGTGTGCTTATGCACCCAACAGCAGTTCAGAGTATACAGCCTTCTTGGAGACCCTGGAAAGAGTCCTTTATGGGGCTCCTGAAGGGGACTCTTTAATCTTGCTGGGAGACTTCAACGCACATGTGGGCAATGATGGAGACACTTGGAGGGGCGTGATTGGGAGGAACGGCCCCCCTGATCTGAACCGGAGCCGGAGTGGTGGTTTGTTACTGGACTTCTGTGCTAGTCATGGATTGGCCATAACAAACACCATATTCGAACATAAGGATGCTCATAAGTGTACGTGGTACCAGAGCACCCTAGGCAGAAGGTCCATGATCGATTTCGTTATCGTATCATCGGACCTGAGGCCGTATGTTTTGGACACTCGGGTAAAGAGAGGGGCGGAGTTGTCAACTGATCACCATCTGGTGGTGAGTTGGGTCGAGTGGCGGGGGAAGCCTCTGGATAGACCTGGTAATCCCAAACGTGTAGTTCGGGTGAACTGGGAACGTCTGGAGGAGGCCCAAGTTCAGGAGGCCTTCAACTCGCACCTCCGGCGGAGCTTTTCGTGCATTCCTGTGGAGGTTGGGGACATTGAACCAGAGTGGTCGGTGTTCAAAGCCTCTATTGCCGAAGCCGCGGCGGGGAGCTGTGGTCTCAAGGTCCTAGGTGCCTCAAGGGGCGGTAACCCTCGAACCTCCTGGTGGACACCGGTGGTCAGGGAAGCTGTCCGACTGAAGAAGGAGGCCTTCAGGGATTTGTTATCCCGGGGGACTCCCGAGGCAGTTGCAAGGTACCGACAGGCCCGAAGGGCAGCAGCCTCAGCCGTGGCCGAGGCAAAGCAGCGGGTGTGGGAGAAGTTCGGAGAAGACATGGAGAAGGACTTTCGGGCGGCACCAAAGTTGTTCTGGAAAACTGTCCGACACCTCAGGAGGGGGAAGCAGGGAACCATCCAAGCTGTGTACAGTAAGGATGGGACGTTGTTGACCTCAACTGATGGAGTGTTAGGGCGTTGGAAGGAACACTTTGAGGAACTCCTGAACCTGACAACTCCGCCCTCTATGTTAGAGGCAGAGCTGGAGTATGACGGGGGATCAACACCAATCTCCCGGAGGGAGGTCACTGAGGTCGTCAAACAACTCCACAGTGGCAAAGCCCCGGGGGTGGATGAGATCCGCCCGGAAATGCTGAAGGCTCTGGGTGTTGAGGGACTGTCATGGTTGACACGTCTCATCAACGTTGCGTGGAAGTCGGAAACAGTGCTGAAGGAGTGGCAGACCGGGGTGGTGGTTCCCCTTTTTAAAAAGGGGGATCAGAGGGTGTGTGCCAATTACAGAGGCATCACACTACTCAGCCTCCCCGGGAAAGTGTACTCCAAGGTACTCGAAAGGAGGGTCAGGCCGATTGTCGAACCTCATATTGAGGAGGAACAATGCGGATTCCGTCCTGGTCGTGGAACGACGGATCAGCTTTTTACTCTCGCAAGGATCCTGGAGGGGGCTTGGGAGTACGCTTATCCGGTCTACATGTGTTTTGTAGACTTGGAGAAGGCGTATGACCGGGTTCCCAGGGAGTTACTGTGGGAGGTGCTGCGGGAGTATGGGGTGAGGGGGTCTCTACTCAGGGCCATCCAATCTCTGTACTCCCAAAGCGAGAGCTGTGTCCGGGTCCTCGGCAGTAAGTCGGACCCATTTCCGGTGAGGGTTGGCCTCCGCCAGGGCTGTGCTTTGTCACCAATCCTGTTTGTAATATACATGGATCGGATTTCGAGGCGTAGTCGTGGGGGAGGGGGTCTGCGGTTCGGTGGACTAAAGATTGCACAACTGCTTTTTGCAGATGATGTGGTTCTGATGGCTTCATCGGTCTGCGACCTTCAGCACTCACTGGATCGGTTCGCAACCGAGTGTGAAGCGGCTGGGATGAGGATCAGCACCTCCAAATCTGAGGCCATGGTTCTCAGCAGGAAACCGATGGACTGTCCACTCCAAGTAGGGAATGAGTCCTTACCCCAAGTGAAGGAGTTCAAGTATCTCGGGGTCTTGTTCTCGAGTGAGGGAACAATGGAGCGTGAGATGGGCCGGAGAATCAGAGCAGCGGGAGCGGTACTGCAGTCGCTTTACCGCACCGTTGTGATGAAAAGGGAGCTGAGCCAGAAGGCAAAGCTCTCTGTCTACCGGGCCATTTTCGTTCCTACCCTCACCTATGGTCATGAAGGATGGGTCATGACCGAAAGAACGAGATCGCGGATACAAGCGGCCGAGATGGGTTTCCTCCGCCGGGTGGCTGGTGTCTCCCTTAGAGATAAGGTGAGAAGTTCGGTCATCAGTGAGGGACTCGGAGTTGAGCCGCTCCTCCTTCGCGTCGAAAGAAGCCAGTTGAGGTGGTTCGGGCACCTAGTTAGGATGCCACCTGGGCGCCTCCCTAGGGAGGTGTTCCAGGCACGTCCAGCTGGGAAGAGACCAAGGGGTAGACCTAGGACCAGGTGGAGGGATTATATCTCTTCGCTGGCCTGGGAGCGCCTTGGGATCCCCCAGTCAGAGCTGGTTGATGTCGCCAGGGAAAAGAAAGTTTGGGGCTCTCTGCTGGAACTGCTACCCCCGCGACCCGACCACGGATAAGCGGGAGAATATGGATGGATGGATGGATTTTATTTAAATATCCAGAATGGACAGATGTATGTGTACAGAAAATCCTTCAAGCATATGACAAGCACTGACAATATTGTTTTTTCAGTAGTGTAAAATCCAGTTGTTGGCTTATAGCAGTGGTTCTCAAACTTTTTCTGTCATTCCCCACTTTAAACAGGTGGGCCTTTTCAAGCCCAACCTGTTCCTCATCGCTCCAATAAAATGGTAGGCCAAGCTTAAAATTGCCAAACGTATCGTTCTATACAGCCTATCCTCCTACAAAAAACGACCATATAGGCCGATTGTTCATGCCCTTATTACGACCCAGATACACGTTTTAAAGTGTATGTTGTTTCTTACACGACCACTAGAGGTGCTCTAGTGGTCGTGTAAGAAACAACATACTCCCGGCCGTTCATTGCAAACGTTCCGGAGGGACGTTTATTCACAAATAACCCTCTCTGGAAAATCCTAAATTGTGGAATAGTTTGGCCATTAACAGGCTTTTTGATTCGATTTCTGGCGAGAAGTGTATATTGTACTCTTAGAATCCACGTCCAGTCGATGTGTAGGATCTATAGTTTGATAGATATTACGAAAACGATTTGAGGTCTCGCCAGGATAAAGTGTATGCAGCTTCCATGTAAAGTTAGCGTGGGTGAAAACTGTTTTTCCGGTCTCGAAGTTTTCATAATAAAACCGGATATATTCCCCTCAATGTCAAATGATTACACAGTGATATCTGCATTCTTCATCTACTAAAAAACATCAGTTTATCCTTGTTAATTACACAATATTGATTGGCTTAAATTGTGTACAATACTTTTGCGTTTTTAACCTTCGATTCAGAGAAACAAATCCTTTTTTCGGAGTTTAGTTTCCGAAGACACTACACTACCCAGAATCCCCAGCTATCATTTGGGACTACAACATCCGCCTTGCTTTACAAACCTCGTGATTAGTCATCAAGCCCTGTGATTGGATGTTGGAGTGGCAGTGCGACAAGGTTACGCTGAGCATCAAACAGCTCTATGAAATGGAATGGAACCACAGCAGACTTTCCAAAACTGGAATTGGACGGGTCCAGCCCTGGGTCCCTGGGGGCTGTGTTGTCTGGAACTTTGTGTTCCTGGTAGGGTCTCCCATGGCAAATTGGTCTCAGGCAAGGGGCCAGACTAAGATTGGTTCAAAAGACCTCATGAAAGAAAAACCAAGAAGTGAGGATACCCGGCCCCACGTGGGCAACACCTCCGCTTCTCCATCCCGCGGGCCCACCACCTACGGAAAACAGCGATGGGGTCGGGTGCGCTGCCAGAAGGGTGGCAGTGAAAGCAGAGGGTCTCGACGGAGCAGACCTGGGCGACAGAAGCTGGCTTTGGGGACGTGGAACGTCACCTCTCTGGAGGGGAAGGAGCCGGAGCTTGTGCGGGAGGTGGAGCATTACCAGTTGGATCTGGTTGGGCTCACCTCTACGCACAGCGTCGGCTCTGGAACCTTACTTCTGGATAGGGGTTGGATTCTATTCTTCTCCGGAGTTGCTCAAGGTGTGAGGCGCCGGGCGGGTGTGGGGATACTCACAAGTCCTTGGTTGGGTGCTTCGTTGTTGGAGTTTACCCCAGTGGACGAGAGGGTCGCCTCCCTACGCCTGCGGGTTATGGGGGGGAAAACTCTGACTGTTGTGTGTGCTTATGCACCAAATAGCAGTTCGGAGTATACGGCCTTCTTGGAGACCCTGGAAAGAGTCCTGTATGGGGCTCCTGAAGGGGACTCTTTAATCTTGCTGGGAGACTTCAACGCACATGTGGGCAATGATGGAGACACTTGGAGGGGTGTGATTGGGAGGAACGGCCCCCCTGATCTGAACCGGAGTGGTGGTTTGTTACTGGACTTCTGTGCTAGTCATGGATTGGCCATAACAAACACCATGTTCGAACATAGGGATGCTCATAAGTGTACGTGGTACCAGAGCACCCTAGGCAGAAGGTCCATGATCGATTTCGTTATCGTATCATCGGACCTGAGGCCGTATGTTTTGGACACTCGGGTAAAGAGAGGGGCGGAGTTGTCAACTGATCACCATCTGGTGGTGAGTTGGGTCGAGTGGCGGGGGAAGCCTCTGGATAGATCTGGTAAGCCCAAACGTGTAGTTCGGGTGAACTGGGAACGTCTGGAGGAGGCCCAAGTTCAGGAGGCCTTCAACTCACACCTCCGGCGGAGCTTTTCAGGCATTCCTGTGGAGGTTGGGGACATTGAACCAGAGTGGTGGGTGTTCAAAGCCTCTATTGCCGAAGCTCCGGCGGTGTGGTCTCAAGGTCTTAGGTGCCTCAAGGGGCGGTAACCCTCGAACCTCCTGGTGGACACCGGTGGTCAGGGAAGCCGTCCGACTGAAGAAGGAGGCCTTCAGGGATCTGTTATCCCGGGGGACTTCCGAGGCAGTTGCAAGGTACCGACAGGCCCAAAGGGCAGCAGCCTCAGCCTTGGCCGAGGCAAAGCAGCGGGTGTGGGAGAAGTTCGGAGAAGACATGGAAAAGGACTTTCGGGCAGCACTAAAGTTGTTGTGGAAAACTGTCTGACAACTCAGGAGGGGGAAGCAGGGACCTTCCAAGCTGTGTACAGTAAGGATTGGACGTTGTTGACCTCAACTGATGGAGTGTTAGGGCGTTGGAAGGAATACTTTGAGGAACTCCTGAACCCGACAACTCCGCCCTCTATGTTAGAGGCAGAGCTGGAGTATGACGGGGGATCAACACCAATCTCCCGGGGGGAGGTCACTGAGGTCGTCAAACAACTCCACAGTGGCAAAGCCATTGAGATCCGCCCAGAAATGCTGATGGCTCTGGGTGTTGAGGGACTGTCATGGTTGACACGTCTCATCAACGTTGCGTGGAAGTCGGAAACAGTACCGAAGGAGTGGCAGACCGGGGTTTCAAAAAGGGGGATCAGAGGGTGTGTGCCAATTACAGAGGCATCACACTACTCAGCCTCCCCGGGAAAGTTTACTCTAAGGTAATCGAAAGGAGGGTCAGGCCGATTGTCGAACCTCAGATTGAGGAGGAACAATGCGGATTCCGTCCTGGTCGTGGAACGACGGATCAGCTTTTTACTCTTGCAAGGATCCTGGAGGGGCCTGGGAGTACGCGTATCCGGTCTACATGTGGTTTGTAGACTTGGAGAAGGCGTATGACCGAGTTCCCAGGGAGTTACTGTGGGAGGTGTTGCGGGAGTATGGGGTGAGGGGGTCTCTACTCAGGGCCATCCAATCTCTGTACTCCCAAAGCGAGAGCTGTGTCCGGGTCCTCGGCAGTAAGTCGGACCCATTTCCGGTGAGGGTTGGCCTCCGCCAGGGCTGCGCTTTGTCACCAATCCTGTTTGTAATATACATGGGTCGGATTTCGAGGCGTAGTCGCGGGGGAGGGGGTCTGCAGTTCGGTGGACTAAGGATTGCACCACTGCTTTTTGCAGATGATGTGGTTCTAATGGCTTCATCGGTATGCGACCTTCAGCACTTACTGGATCGGTTCGCAACCGAGTGTGAAGCGGCTGGGATGAGGATCAGCACCTCCAAATCTGAGGCTATGGTTCTCAGCAGGAAACCGATGGACTGTCCACTCCAAGTAGGGAATGAGTCCTTGCCCCAAGTGAAGGAGTTCAAGTATCTCGGGGTCTTGTTCTCGAGTGAGGGAACAATGGAGCGTGAGATGGGCCGGAGAATCGGAGCAGCGGGAGCGGTACTGCAGTCGCTTTACCATACCGTTGTGACGAAAAGGGAGCTGAGCCAGAAGGCAAAGCTCTCTCTCTACCGGGACATTTTTGTTCCTACGCTCACCTATGGTCATGAAGGATGGGTCATGACCGAAAGAACGAGATCGCGGATACAAGCGGCCGAGATGGGTTTTCTCCGCAGGGTGGCTGGTGTCTCCCTTAGGGATAAGGTGAGAAGTTCAGTCATCCGGGAGGGACTTGGAGTTGAACCGCTGTTCCTTCGCGTCGAAAGGAGCCAGTTGAGGTGGTTCGGGCACCTAGTTAGGATGCCACCTGGGCGCCTCCCTAGGGAGGTGTTCCAGGCACGTCCAGCTGGGAAGAGACCAAGGGGTAGACCTAGGACCAGGTGGAGGGATTATATCTCTTCGCTGGCCTGGGAGCACCTTGGGATCCCCCAGTCAAAGCTGGTTGATGTGGCCAGGGAAAAGAAAGTTTGGGGCTCTCTGCTGGAACTCCTACCCCCGCGACCCGACCACGGATAAGCGGGAGAAGATGGATGGATAGATGGATCTTCTTGATATTTTCTATTCTATATTTCTATCGTGCCTTCTACTTCCCCCAATTTTGTATGTAGGCTACTCTTAATATTTAAAGGGTTTCATCAAATAAAACTTATTCAACAACCAAATTCAATAATGTGCTTTAACCACTAGGCGGTGCGGGTTAAAAAACCAGTGGTGTAGTTGATAAAACATAATAATATCAAACATAATATGACTATTAGCTTTATTGTGAAATTAAAACGGAACGGTAAAGAAAAATACAGTTTCAGCCTCTCGATTTGAAGCTTCTGCATTGTACCATGAACCTGTATAGACCTGTAACAGTATGAGGGGTTGGAAAGGTAGTTCAGTAAATAATATCTTTAAAAACTACTACAAAAAAGGTGTCCCTTAAAATCAGTAATATCTTTAAAAACTATAAGTCCCTTTCTATCAGCTGTGCACCGTTATGGTGTAAATATAGCCTATCTACCAATTGGATCAAATATAAAAGTCAGCCGAATTAGTGTTGATACTGCAAGGAGACGTATTGTGTGAACATAAATGGAAGATGTTGTTTACTTACTAATATATTTATGATCCACGTCACGTATTCAGTTTTGGCGGCATTTCTTACATTTTGTCAAAAGGTCTTCTGATCAGGACTCTATAAATAAATATCTACGGCAGATATGTAATATTTAATGCAGCCGAACCGTGTATTACAATGCCATTATGTGATGACTTCCAAAGAGAAAAGCAAGAACATAATAAAGTATTATTTTATTTAAAAAAAAAGTTTTTCCGATTTCATATCAAATAAACACCATATCCCTACATGCATTACGGCTAAAACAATCGATGTTTTAGCCTATCAAAACCTCTGAAAAAAGAAAGTTGTCTCGGGAAAAACACAAAAGCATTGTACACGATTTAAACCAATAAATGTTGTATAATTAACAAGGATAAACTGATGTTTTTTAGTTCATGAGTACTGCAGATATCATTGATCATTGGTTTTATTATGAAAACGTCGAGACCGGAAATACTGTTTTCAACCCGTAACTTTACATGGAGGCTGCCGCATACCTCAAATCATCTTCGTAATATCTATCAAACTATAGATCCTACATATCGACTGGACGTGGATTCTAAAAGTACAATATATACTTCTCGATATAAATCTTATCAAAAAGCGTTTTAATGGCCAAACTATCCTACAATTTAGGATTTTACAGAGAGGGTTACTTGTGAATAAACGACCATCTGTAACGTTAGCATTCAATGGGAGCACTAGAGGGTGAAAACTTTAAAACGCAATTATAGGACGTATAAAGCGCTTGTACAAACGACATATTTGTTTTTTTTGTTTTTTGCGGTGTATATATTTAGCACATTTTAACATTATTATATGCTTACCTTTAACCTTTGTGTGCTGTTTGGGTCTGTGGGACCCGTTTTCAGTGTTAACTTCAACACTTTTTAAAATGTTGAAGTTAAATGCATCCATCTGGTGCACTTTGAGCACAAAATGAATTGATGGATACAGCTCTCAACACTCATATGAAGGGAGCTGTATACTTTTCAATAATCCAAACATCTTTAGAATTTGATCACAACCAATAACTAATCATTTCAACTTGTTGATTCTTATCTTATGTTACCTAGTTAGCATTCTTTGTTTTTATTTATGCATATTTTACTAATCACTCCCCTTTGAAACAGTTTTTTTTTTTACTGTCCTATAGTACACATTGGAATGATTTCTTACTTTATTTTGTACAACTAGGCTATATTAAATAGATAAAGGTGTTCTCTCTCTAGCTCTCTCGCTCTCTCTCTGTCTCGCTTGCTCACAGAGGCTGTGTGCTCCTCCTTCGCGATGACGGCTTGCGTTAAAAAATAATAATAATATAAACATAGGTCTATTTGTAAAGTGGGGGGACACAATGAAGTGGTGAGATGCCGCTCCACATTTATTTTCTTCCCGACTGCAACGCTGTTGTGTGTGTGTGTGTGTGTGTGTGTGTGTGTGTGTGTGTGTGTGTGTGTGTGTGTGTGTGTGTGTGTGTGTGTGTGTGTGTGTGTGTGTGTGTGTGTGTGTGTGTGTGTGTGTGTGTGTGTGTGTGTGTGTGTCTGCGTGCGTGCGTGCGTGCGTGCGTGTGTGTGTGTGTGTGTCCGGCTGTAACAGTCCACTAACGCCTGCGAGGACCCAGGTTCGATTCCGGCCTGAGGTCCAAAACATATATTTTAAAAAATAAAATAATAATCTCCCGTTCATCGCGTCCATTCGCGACCCACCTATCACATCTCTGCTCCCCACCAGTGGGGCGCGTCCCACACTTTGAGAAACGCTGGCTTATAGATTCCACGGCAAAATAAATAATTTATACATCGTTTCAGTACTCTACATGAACAACAGTTTCTTTGCAATATAGGCTCTGTTTGTACTTCGGTTGAAAAGTGTGTTCTGCTTTCTCTCATATCTCCCCTTGTTTGTCTTTGTATGACAATATGTGACTTATTTTTTACTTTTACTCTATTATAGCTTTGCCTCTTTGTATTGGCACATCTGATTTTGTATTCACCTCCTGAAACCATTTTTCCAAAAAATTGAAGTAGCTTGAGGGTTCTGTCACCCTGAGCCTTGGCTGACATTTGTATTGACTTATTATACTGTGTTTAATGGTTTGCAAAATGTCTATTTTCTGTAAGTGCAAAGACAAACAGAAATCATTTGAGCTGTGTGATTATTTGCTGAAGATGAAATGCTAAATTGAATGGACCCTTTGTGCAGGTCTTAGCTCAATGGGCCTCATTTGGATGCCATTATTATTATTATTATTACGTTTAATACGCTCTTTTAGGTATTTTGTCTCTCACCTGCCAAATTGTATTATATTGTGGATATTCCCAGATTGCCGTTTCAACAATGAGATTAATTTTACATTTCATAATCAACCAGTCACTGAAGAAGTGATTTCCATAAACATTGTTCGTAATTAAAATAGAACAGGTGACCTTACCTTTTTTTATCCCATAAAGAAGAAGACGAACATCAATATAATACTTTGAAAATAATACTTTTTCCATTCCCGTAAGGCAGAACACAGAGAAGGCTCTTTGAAGTCGGATGCAATTTTAATTGATATTAACAAAATAAGTGAATTATAGAAAGTAGCACAGCAAGAGTCTGCGCTCAACCAGGCAGTATAAATCATGTGAAAAAACGGATTCATCTCTCCATTATTTGTCAGAACTTTGGCAAAACAATGGCATACAGAAATTAAAGAAATGCAGTCTGCTGAATACACGGGACCTTATTTCGAAAAAATTATGTATTGAAGTAAAGCAAACAGATATTGTTCTAAACTGTATTAAAGTAAACAGGTATTATTTTGAACTGTATTGAAGTGAACATGTATTATTTGGGACTGTTTTAAAGTAATCCTATATATATAAACCTTCTTACTTACACTCCATGACCCAGACACCCTGACACACACACACATACACTTCCTCTCACCCTGACACACGCACAATACACTCCTTGACCTAGATATCAACACACACACACACACACACACACACACACACACACACACACACACACACACACACACACACACACACACACACACACACACACACACACACACACACATACAATTCCTCTCACCAACACACACACATGCTCTTTTCAAGGTTCTTTCTGGGGCCAATATAATCTCAAGCACCAATATATCTGTGTACAATGTTTGATACCAATATATCTGTGTACAATGTTTGATTGTTTGAGAAAGAATAGTTTGTGTGAAACCTTCCTTTGGAAATTAAAGGAGTAGAGTCCGGTGGAAGATAAGAAGTGACTCTCCGCCCCAAATATGTCCATATATACTGTTGTTTATTCATGCCAAATTCCCCCTGTTTCTGACTGGCTGGTCCCGATATCTGTATTGCACGGCAGTAGAGCGGGGAGCCCGGAGTGCTCTGTTACAGGGCACTCTGTATTTTCGTATTGTGTTTTTTTACCATTAAAATCAGATTATTGTTATAACTTTTATGCCGGTGTTTTGAACTCCTTCTTTTATTAATCTGACCAGGCTCATCTAACGGACGGCGCGGAGCAGAGCTGGGCTTTAAGCCACCACTACTGTGTTTGCTCCTACAGAAGTCAATGGAGAGAGAAAGATTATCTTTCGATCCCGTTTGAATTGTGCCACAAATTACACATCTGATGTTTGTCAATTTAAAAGATAATTTTGCAAGTCAAAAAAATAAAAATGTGTCGTAAAACTGTGAAGTAACACATTTGTTTGTGTGAAACGCTGTTGTGACTCGACAGATATGTTAGGTTTAGTTATGTTTTTATTTTGAAAGTAATCTTTCCTGTCATTTCAGATCCCACAGTTCCTGTCTTTGTGTGTTTCCCGCCAGTGAGATTGCTTGGCCCTGCCCTGATTGTTTTCACCTGTGCCCATCCCCCTCACCTATATATAGCCCTGGTGTTTCTCTGTTCCTTTGTCAGTTCGTTATGTTTCATGTCGTGAGCACCCAGGCCTTTTGACTCCTGATACCTACCTTGGGATTTAGACCTTTTGTCAAGTGAGTGTTTGTGTTGCTGTACAACTTTGTTTTGGCTTTTTATCTACTTTCTATTTTTTGTGAAAGTACGATTTAATTTGTGATTAAAGAACATTCTATTTTTGGACATCTGTCTCCGAATCCTGCTTTTGGGTCCTGCGTCCTGTATCTCGGTTCATAATAGTACGAACTGACCTAAATATGGACCCAGCGGATTCAGAGACAGTGAAGATAGCTCTGCGAGCTCAAGGAACAAGACTACACCAGCATGAGGAGCAGCTGGGCGCAATCAACCTGGGGGTGAGGGAACTGACCGGCCGTCAGGAAAACTTTCAAGCCTCAGTCAATACTCAGGTGAATCACCTTGCCGAACAGCTGCACCGTGTCCTCGCTCACCTGGAAGCTGGTTCATCCCCTCAGCACCCTGCTGTTGCTCACACACCTATTGTTCCAGCTGACCATGTGCCACTCCATGCTCCACCGCCTCGTCTGGCATCTCCAGAGCGATTCTCCGGAGATTCCGGTGACTGCCGCCCTTTCATTGTTCATTGTGATCTCCATTATAAATATAACCCTGCTGCATTCCCCACTGATCACTCCAAAGTGGCCTTCATGGTGAGCCACTTAACGGGGAGAGCAGCGGCCTGGGCTACGTCCGAATGGGCGAGAGATTCATCTACCTGTAATTCGCTGGATGTATTTACAGACACTCTCAACAAGGTGTTTAATCGCACGGCTCCTGGAAGGGAGGCAGCCAGAGCAATGATGCAGATTAAGCAGAGTCAGCGCAGAGTATCGGACTATGCCATTGAGTTCAGGACCCTTGCAGCAGATAGTGGCTGGAATTCTGCAGCACTGCTCGACGCCTTTTTGTCTGGTCTTTCGGATTCCATTAAAGACCAGTTAATACCTTTGGACCTCCCAGAAGACTTGGATTCTGTCATTGCACTGGCAGTTCGAATAGACAATAGACTGGCCGAAAGACAAAAAGAAAGGTTCAAGAGTGTGGCACGTCTGCCTCGACACCAAGGGGACACACCAAGCCATCGTCCCGCCTGGAGACCTCCTACCGATACTCCTCCTGAGAGAAGAGTGCTCCCTAGTGTTTCAGAGGAGCCCATGCAGTTGGGTCGGGCTAAGTTGACTCCGGAAGAACGTCTTCGGCGCATTCAGGAGGGCAGGTGTTTTTACTGTGGGGAGCAGGGGCACCTCCTGGCTTCATGTACAGCAAAAGATCGGGCTCATCAGGGACGAGGAGGACCCTGGTGAGCCGACTGTCATCTGGATTCCCTCCTCGTACCTTGACACAGGTACAAGTAAAAAAAGTGTCCATCTAGCCTGGCGTGAATTCAGTCTCTTAGCCTTTTTCATGTATTCGAGGTTCTTATGGTCTGTCCATACCAGGAACGGCTGAGCGGCCCCCTCTAGCCAATGTCTCCACTCCTCCAAGGCTTGTTTCACTGCCAGTAGTTCACGATTTCCCACGTCGTAGTTCCTTTCCGCTGAGGACAACTTACGGGAGAGAAAAGCACAGGGATGGAGCTTATTATCCTTTGCAGCCCGCTGAGAGAGAACTGCCCCCACACCGAGGTTAGAGGCATCCACCTCTACCACGAACTGTCGAAGTGGATCTGGGATGGTGAGGATGGGAGCAGAGGTGAACATCTCCTTTAGAGCTTGAAAAGCATTAGCAGCTTTGGAGTTCCATTCAAACGGGACATGAGGAGAGGTAAGTACATGTAGCGGGGAAGCAATAGAACTGAAATTTCTGATGAAACGCCTATACAAATTTGCAAACCCCAGACACTGCTGTAGTTTTTTCCTGTTGACAGGAACTGGCCACTCGGCCACGGCACTGACCTTGGCAAGGGTCCATCTTTAGTTGACCGGGGGCAATGATGAAACCCAGGAACGATGTGGTTTGGACATGGAACTCGCACTTTTCTCCTGACAACATAACCCACCAGCAGCATGTCCGTCAAGTCCTCGACCGCCTGCTACAGAACCAACTTTATGTTAAAGCAGAGAAGTGCGAGTTCCATGTCCAAACCACATCGTTCCTGGGTTTCATCATTGCCCCCGGTCAACTAAAGATGGACCCTGCCAAGGTCAGTGCCGTGGCCGAGTGGCCAGTTCCTGTCAACAGGAAAAAACTACAGCAGTTTCTGGGGTTTGCAAATTTGTATAGACGTTTCATCAGAAATTTCAGTTCTATTGCTTCCCCGCTACATGTACTTACCTCTCCTCATGTCCCGTTTGAATGGAACTCCAAAGCTGCTAATGCTTTTCAAGCTCTAAAGGAGATGTTCACCTCTGCTCCCATCCTCACCATCCCAGATCCACTTCGACAGTTCGTGGTAGAGGTGGATGCCTCTAACCTCGGTGTGGGGGCAGTTCTCTCTCAGCGGGCTGCAAAGGATAATAAGCTCCATCCCTGTGCTTTTCTCTCCCGTAAGTTGTCCTCAGCGGAAAGGAACTACGACGTGGGAAATCGTGAACTACTGGCAGTTAAACAAGCCTTGGAGGAGTGGAGACATTGGCTAGAGGGGGCCGCTCAGCCGTTCCTGTTATGGACAGACCATAAGAACCTCCAATACATGAAAAAGGCTAAGAGACTGAATTCACGCTAGGCTAGATGGACACTTTTTTTCAGTCATTTTGATTTTACCTTGTCATTTAGACCTGGCTCCCAGAACACCAAGCCAGATGCCTTGTCCCGTCTGTTTGACCCTGAGCCTGCTGCCAAGGAACCAGAACCCATCCTACCACTGAACCGTGTGGTAGGAGCGGTAACTTGGCAGATAGAAAAAGAGGTGCAGCAAGCAAATGTTGAGAGTCCAGCACCTAGTGAGTGTCCGCCTAATAGGCTGTTTGTTACAGTGCCCTTACGCTCCAAGATCATTCACTGGGCTCACACGTCCTTGCTCACTTGTCATCCTGGGATTAGAGGAACCATGTTCGCACTTAAGCAGCGTTTCTGGTGGCCGTCCATGGCTAAAGATGTTGGTGAATATGTGAATGCCTGTCCTGTTTGTGCTTGCAGCAAAACCTCTTCCATGCCTCGGGCTGGGTTGCTGCAGCCGTTGCCCATTCCCCAACGGCCCTGGTCTGACATATCCATGGACTTTGTTACTGGACTCCCGGTGTCTCAAGGTAAGACCACTGTACTAACAGTGGTAGATCGTTTTTCGAAAATGACTCATTTTATTCCATTGACCAAGCTACCCTCGGCCAAGGAAACGGCGGAAATTATGATGGTCAATGTGTTCCGGATACATGGATTTCCCAGGGATATTGTGTCAGACCGGGGCCCACAGTTTGTTTCCAAGTTCTGGAAGGAGTTCCGCAGTCTCATTGGAGCCACCGCTAGCCTCTCCTCTGGGTATCACCCCCAGTCCAACGGACAAACGGAGAGATTAAATCAAGTGTTGGAGACATGTCTGAGGTGCTTGGTGGCTCAGAATCCCTCATCATGGAGCAAGCATCTAACCTGGGTGGAATACGCCCACAATTCTCTTCCTACCTCTGCCACTGGTATGACTCCCTTCCAGTGCGTCTTTGGCTACCAACCACCCGTGTTTGCTGAGACTGAAAAGGAGGTCTTGGTCCTGTCTGCACATGCCCTGGTCAGACGTTGCCATCGCATCTGGGCGGCTGCCCGTCGAACCCTTCTAAGGAGTTCTTCTTCAATGAAAAGGGGGGCTGACCGACACCGCCGGCCAGCTCCAGTGTACCAGCCTGGGCAGAAGGTGTGGTTGTCCACGAAAGATCTACCCCTCCATGTCGCTTCAAGAAAATTAGCCCCCAGGTTTGTTGGTCCCTTTCCAATAACGAAGATCGTGAACCCTGTGTCTGTGCGCCTGCGACTCCCCAGATCCCTGCGGGTCCACCCTACATTCCACGTTGGGAAGATCAAGCCTGTCAAGGAAAGCAGTTTGGTGCCCGCAACTAAACCTCCGCCACCCCCCAGAATGGTTGATGGTGGCCTTGTTTATACAGTAAAGAAACTGCTGGCAGTCCAGAGAAGGGGACGTGGCAGGCAGTTCCTCGTTGACTGGAAAGGCTATGGAGCAGAGAATAGGATGTGGATCCCGTCTCGCTACGTTGTGGATCAGGAGTTGATCAGGGATTTCGACAGGCAACATCCTAATCTGCCTGGGCCGTCAGGAGACGTCCCTAGAGGGGGGGGTAATGTTGTGACTCGACAGATATGTTAGGTTTAGTTATGTTTTTATTTTGAAAGTAATGTTTCCTGTCATTTCAGATCCCACAGTTCCTGTCTTTGTGTGTTTCCCGCCAGTGAGATTGCTTGGCCCTGCCCTGATTGTTTTCACCTGTGCCCATCCCCCTCACCTATATATAGCCCTGGTGTTTCTCTGTTCCTTTGTCAGTCCGTTATGTTTCATGTCGTGAGCACCCAGGCCTTTTGACTCCTGATACCTACCTTGGGATTTAGACCTTTTGTCAAGTGAGTTTTTGTGTTGCTGTACAACTTTGTTTTGGCTTTTTATCTACTTTCTATTTTTTGTGAAAGTACGATTTAATTTGTGATTAAAGAACATTCTATTTTTGGACATCTGTCTCCGAATCCTGCTTTTGGGTCCTGCGTCCTGTATCTCGGTTCATAACAAACGCTCAATGAACTACATCTCTGGTCTCGCAGACTCTCACAACAACACACGTCACCAAGATGGCCGTCACTATTGTCTTGTCAACAAAACGATTGACTACCCTCACTATCACCACAATGAAACATGTCCAGAAGAATGTCATGCAAAGCTGCCTGCATGCCTGCCTTTGATTCTCTCTGAACTGCCTGGTCTTTTTAATGTTTAATGTCAACCATTTGTGCAGATAGCATGAAGTAGAAAATATCGGCGATCACCGATGCTAGCGTTAGCATTTCTCCCCCGGGCTTAAATTGTGTATTATAGAATGATCACACCGGTGACAGTACTCTTCAAAGGGTTCACGAAATATGACTACTACTCTTACTGTTTAACATTTTGGGTTACTTAATGTTACTTCATATTAAGGCTAATAAAAATGACAAGGCTATAATGCTAACTAACGTGCTAGCTACTAGCTAGGTAGCTAACTTGATCCAGCCACTCCTGGTCCTTTCATCAGACGGTGTTACGAATGGGTGAAGCAGGTAGGACTCAAAAGCAGAATAACGAAAAGCAAGCTTTATTAAAGAATAAAGCTGTGGCAGAATCCAAAATATCCAAAGCAGCACAAGGAACACAGACCGTGGAGTAACATGGAGGGGAAACAGACAGAAAGCAGACAGGCAGGAAACGGGGGTGAACACTTTACACAATAAAACAGGAAACCCAAAGACAAGAAAAACACCAACACAGACAAAACTACAAACGTGACATAACCTGAGAATCGTGACAGAACCCCCCCCTCAAGGGACGGATCCCAGACGTCCCAAAAAAAGGTCCAGCAGGGTGGGTGGAGGGGGACCGGAGGGAGGACACATAACTAGGGCCAAGAAAGGGTGGGTGGAGGGGGTCTGGAGGACGGGTCTCGGGCGGACGGCCCGGGAGCAAGGCAGAGACCAAGGACGGGGTCTCGGGCGGAAGGCCCGGGGCAAGGCAGAGACCAAGGAGGGGGTCTCGGGTGGACGGCCTGGGGGCAAGGCAAAGTTCAAAAAGGGGCGAAGGCCACAGCGGGCAAACTCAGGGGGCCGTGCATGAGGGCAAAAGCAGCGGCAGGAAGAGTCAGGGGGCCGGGCTCGAGGACGAAGACCGCGGCACTCAGGGGGCCGGGCTCGAGGGAGAAGACCGCGGCTCTCAGGGGGCCGGGCTCGAGGGCGAAGACCAGACAGCTCCGGAGGCCGGGCAGGACCCGGTGTCGGCGGAACAGGAACCGGAGCCAGTGGGACAGGCTTCGGCAGGATCCCCCACGGAAGAGGACCAGTAGTTGGCAGGACCCCCGGTGAGACAGGTGATGGTGGGGCCTCCAACGGAACAGGACAAGGGGTTGGCAGGACCCCCGGCAGAAGAGTTGTCGGCGGGACCCCCAGAGGAACAGGATATAGGATTGGCAGGACCCCCGGCAGGAGAGCAGTCGGCGGGACCTCCAAAGGCACAGGACATAGGGTTGGCAGGACCCCCGGCAGAAGAGTAGTTGGCAGGACCCCCGGCAGGAGAGCAGACGGTGGGACCTCCAACGGGACGGGACAAAGGGTTGGCAGGACCCCCGGCAGGAGAGTAGTCGGCGGGGCCTCCAACGGCACAGGACATAGGATTGGCAGGACCCCTGGCAGGAGAGTAGACGGCGGGACCTCCAACGAGACAGACATACGATTGGTAGGACCCCCGGCAGAGGAGTAGTCGACGGGGCCTCCAACGGGACAGGACATGGAGTTGGCAGGACCCCCAGCGGAACCTCCAACAGACCAGGACATTGGGTAGGGACTTGAGACGTGACTCGAGAGGGGAACTAGAGACGGAACTCCAGAGGGGACTAAAGGAGAGACTAGAGGAGGAACAAGAGGAGGGACTAGAGGAGGAACTAGAGGAGGGAACTCGAGAGGGGACTTGAGAGGGGAACTAGAGAGGGGACTCGAGGAGGGACTAGAGAGGGGACTAGAGGAGGGACTAGAGGAGGGACCTCGAGAGGGAACTCGAGAGGGGACTGGAGAGGGGACTCGAGAAGTGACTAGAGGAGGGACTAGAGATGGGATTAGGGAATTGACTAGAGGCGGGACTTGAGTAGGGACTAGAGATGGAACTCGAGAGGTGACTCGAGAGGGGACTCGAGAGGGAACTGGAGATGGGACTAGAGAAGGGACTAGAGAAGGGACTAGAGAAGTGACCTGAGGAGGGACTAGGGAAGGGACTAGAGGAGGGACTATGGCAGCTGGGACCAGGACTGGGGCCGGAACCATGGCTGCTGGGGTCAGAACTGGGGCTGTAACCATGGTTGCTGAGGCCGGAACCAGGGCCGGAACCAGGGCCGGAACCATGGCCGCTGGGGCCAGAACTGGGGCCGGAGCCGCTGGAGTACGGGCTGGAATCCTGGCCTTGCATCTTCCAGAGACCTTTTGGAGGCTCTGTGGACCTCCAAACGCCAGACGGGTTCCTGAGAAAAGGTCTGAGGTTGGAACTGGAGCCGCTGGAACCGGAACAGAGGCCTGGACCATGGCTGTGTGGGCCAGGTAATCGAGCAAGGAAACATAGCTCTGCGGGCCGGTACTGGTGCATGGATCCATGGCTGTGGAAACCGGAACTGAAGCCGGGATCATGGCTGTTGGAGCACGGGCTGGAATCCTGGCCCTGCGTCTCCTAGAGGCTCTTTGGAGACTCCGTGGACCTCCAACAGGACCGTAGTCGGATCCGAGGAAAGGGTTAGATGCGTCGGACCAGTCCTCAGGAGAACTTGTGAAAAGCTGTAACCACTCCGGCAACGAACTCCTCAACCAAGGCATTTCGGCCACCTCCATTCGTGCCCTTTCAAGAATAGCCTCTTTGTCCCTTCTAGAAGAAGTTCCTTTCCACTCGGCATGATAACATTGAAGGGAAAAGTCTAGATCGAACAGATCTAACTCAAAATCTTCCATATCCGCTGGGTCCATTTTTGGTCGGTTCATTCTGTTACGAATGGGTGAAGCAGGTAGGACTCAAAAGCAGAATAACGAAAAGCAAGCTTTATTAAAGAATAAAGCTGTGGCAAAAACAAGGCAGAATCCAAAATATCCAAAGCAGCACAAGGAACACAGACCGTGGAGTAACATGGAGGGGAAACAGACAGAAAGCAGACAGGCAGGAAACGGGGGTGAACACTTTACACAATAAAACAGGAAACCCAAAGACAAGAAAAACACCAACACAGACAAAACTACAAACGTGACATAACCTGAGAATCGTGACAGACGGGAAGCGAAAGAACGAGCAAGACCCATTGCTGGTATTATAACAACCTGGTAATAAGCACACAGGCATCTTGTTAAAGTTATCTATGGCGCTGATCTTAGCTTAAGGTGACCATATTTTCAGAATTAAAACCGGGGACACTTTGAGTTTTGCGGTCAATATGTCATTAACATATCCAATTTTCTTCACTGTTAAAGAAAAAAGAGGGACAATTCTGGTTTAATGTAATTCGAACATTTTAACTGTTGGATACAAACAGAAGGATGATAGCTCATATATGAGACTTCAAAGGTATTTTATTTTTAAACTCTACATCAGATTGTCCTGATTCTCTCTGAGTGACTAGATGGGGTGTCCTGCTATCACACTGGAGTGAAATAAGTATTTGATAGACTTCGAATGACTCTTTGATTATGGACAGTTTCCATTAAATAATAATCAAAATATAGATGGACAATAGATCTAATTTGAGATTTTAAACAGCATACATTTTAAATTGTGCTTCAGAAAGTAATGTTATTTTAGGAGTGTCGTGAGATGGTGTCAACATCAATTAAAATTAGTCACCCAGTGGAAATGTCAGATATGTCTTCATAACTGTATCCTTACATTTTACATTCACTCAGTTATAATGTGGTAGTTATACATAGTTTATTTTAAATTATTATTGATCACATTATATAGTACATATTTCTTAATTTAAGCTCCAGTATATATGAATATGTTTGGTGTGTTTTTTAGGTATATCTGTTATTGACCGAGTAAAAGCTTTTATTTTGAAGGCAGTTTTTACAGGCCTCTACCGTAATGCATAGGATATTCGCGCACCGCAATACAACGTGCGGGCTGGCTTGACTGTTTTTTCCGAAGTGGGTACTGGCTTGACCGCAGTCTGTTTACCCAGTGTTTCCTGACATGAAACGTTTTATTTCACCTTGCTATGTGTTTTTAGCGTATATTAAAAAACTGAGACATTTCCGGGGACAGTTTCAACCGGGGACAGGCCAATACAAACGGGGACTGTCCCTGGAAAACGGGGACATCTGGTAACCCTATCTTAGCTATCTCTTAGTGGAGGAAAACAATTTTGACATCACTTACGCGACTCTGGGATTTGTAGTCTTTCTAGTTGCGTATTTGTCTTATATTTCAACAGTTTTAAGACAAACTGTGACTTTTTTGACATGGACATTATTTTACATCATATGTGTAATTCATGGCACAATTCAAACGTTTTCTCTCTCCATTGACTTCAATACATTATTTTTCTGAAATAAGGTCCCATGGACCGGAAGTAGATGGGCGTGACTTCACCACTCTATAGCCAACATGTGTAGTTCTCGGGGGGTGTTCGAGTCCAGTTTTGAATAGTCTGCCGTGGTTTCGTTCCATTTCAAAGAGCGTGATGCTCGGCGTGACGCTCGGCCTAACCTTGGCGCGCTGCCACTCCAACATCCAATCCCAGAGCTTGAAGATTAATCACGGGGTTTGTCAACGGGACTGTAGTCCCAAACGATAGCTGGGGAGTATGGGTAGTGTAGTGTCTTCGGCCATCCTAAACTGAATATGTTTTCGGATAACATATTGCATTAACAAAACCACATCTGGCGTCACAGAGATCTTCTGTTACTGTCCTTTCTTCTTAGAGGAAGTACAGAAACACGTAAGTCTGGATTTGTTTTAATGTTTGAGGTGCAATAAACGACACAGCAGCTTTTTGGCATGTTACAACTATTATTTTCTGCCTCGCTCATGAATGAATAAATGAATGAAAACTTTATTACAGACTCAGGGTCCAGATAAAAGACAAGACATTACATAGAGTAACAGCTGGCAAAATTACAGCCTCGCCTAGTATACTGATTTCAAATGTGTGCTCTAAAATGATATTTATAAATGACTATTATCATTATTATAAGCAAGACAATAAATGGCAAAGATATGTAGAAAATAAACGTATTTAAGATACGTTCATAAGAAACATAACGTGGGAGAAAATATGTTTCTAGAAGATATATAGAAAATAAACGTATTTGAGATACGTTCATAACGAACGTAACGTGGGAGAAAATAAGTTTCTAGCTAAACGTAATTGAGAATGCAGTTTAGTTCTGTGGGAACGTAATTTTTAGGAGACAGGGTTGCCATAATACATTCTGACGAAAAATACAAATTATTATGAATACAAATAAAATAAAAGAAGCCTCCCGTGAGTTACAAGCTATAAAGTAGATTTTTAAAACGTTTTATAGAATAAAAGCTCACTGCTGGACGTTGTAGAAATGCGTGTGTGCACCACGACAAAGGAGCCTCATTCACTTTACATTGGGGTTGTTTGTGTGGTGCCGACACGTAAATGTAGCAGTTTGTGACTCCACCACGCAATGCGGTGTTAAGGAGTCGTGATGGAGTCATGCATTCTGGTGAGATCAGGTTGAATTATAAATATTCCAAAATTGACTTTTCTACTTTTTATATTTTATTTCGACATTGTTTTGGGTGCTACTGTATGACTGATAACTCTAAATTATAATTCAATATGCTCTGTTCTCAGAGTGACCCTTTGTTAATTTTTGCTTTTGCTCGAGCTACAAAGGAAGTTTAACTTATTCTACAGTTATTTGTTGCATTGGACATCATTCAGATTAGCTCTCTCTAAATCATTTTGTTCATTGTATCCAAACTCAAACAAGCACAGCGCATTCCTGCCAAGTTATTCCTCTCAGCCAGCTTGGGGTCCAGGCTGAAGGAGGCAGGGGTCCCCGCGGGGGCCGTGAAGCTGCAGGACTGGAAGCAGAGATCAGCTAAAGGTCGTGTCTGTTGGCTCCGCAGGCTGTGGTTGGCGTTCCCACCACGTGTCCTGGCTCAGCCGAAGCATTAGTTTCTACGGCGGGACGGTCTGGATATTGATATTCTGAATACAATTGGGAGATATTAGGCAAAGTGTAAAAGAAAGCGCCTGGTGAAGCATCAGTGAAGGTTAACCACCAGGCTGCTCTGAGGGGGATCAAGCCATCTGGGCCTTCAGAGGGTTTGGAGCTCCACTCAGCTCTTTGGATGCGGTATAAAGCTTCCAAATGAAAGGACGTTGTACATTTGAGGGCAAGTCACGAAGTTATCAGACACACCTTGATCTCTCCACAGGGGAGGGCTGTCTGCTCTGCAGGGAGGCAGGGAGGAAGCAACATTTGCCCACAGACTGTGGGAGGTGGAAATGATTGCAGGAGGCTTTTCCTTCTCCTGTATGTAGCACAGTAAACACACATTATATAGCCTACAGGTGGGGGGTCAAGCTGTTCACGTTGAAAACTATAGAGAACTATTGTTCTGCCTAGTGAATAATATTTTCAAAATATACATTTTATTATGGTTACTTGAGAGATTACCAAGTCTTTCTCAAAAAATATATATATTTTAAATTATGAAAACAAAGACCTTAAAAAAATAATGTTGGAACCGAGTAATTGATAAAACTCTTATCCTATTATATTTGTTATTGTCATAGTATTAGGACATAAACTAGTACTGAAAAGACGAAAAGTCGGAAATCCTTCAAAAGACAAATGTAATACATGAAAAAATTCAACACAGAATATAATAAATAAACTAGAATCAAAATGGAATAATGAAATAATCATTGAATTTAATAAAACTCAAATCTAATGACACAAATTGTAAGGTAATACATAATAATTAAAAAAGTTAAAATAAATAATATCCAGCTATAATTCAGTAGATATATCCTCTTTTCTGTATAATGAGGAGACTACATCTAACAGTTACATTGTTAACCTCTCTCACTTATCAGACTATCTATCTTTCTGCAAAGAAAGAACAACATGGGTCTCAACAACACATCTTTCTGGGTTGACACCAAAGTTCAGCAGCATCTCAGAAGAGAAAAGAAAAACAGGGACGTATACAAAAGCTCCTCGCTGCTTGTAAGTCTGCAAGCTAAAATCACTTTCTAATGGTGTTCTATTTTTTAACAAACTTCATCTTCGATTTAGCGCTCTCACATGGATTGACACGCTCAAATTGTAATCATCAAAAGTTGACAGGAATGTATAATAAGTTCCACCTCAGCAATGTGACCCCGGCGATAACTCCCGCAGATATAAGAACAGTTCAAATCAGTTCTCCCCTGCTCCCACACAAAGAAAATATTTCACATTATATCTCTTGCTTCCAATATAACCCCATGTAACTCCAACCAAAGCAGCGTCTGGCATCTGTGTCTGCTAATAGGGTCATTAATATTCATATCTTCACACAGAAGAGATGAGAAACACACTGGCAAGCACCAATTCACACTCGCAGGAGAAAGTACACACACACACACACACACACACACACACACACACACACACACACACACACACACACACACACACACACACACCACACAGAGAAATCAGTTGGCTGCTCAAATATAATTACTTGACTGCTGGCTGCCATTTAGGGGTGATGCCTAATAGATTATTTTATGTCTATCTCCTTCTCTATCTTTCTGTCTCTTGTCTCCGTTCCTCTTGATTTTTGTTTTCTCTGTCACTGGATGCCTTTTCTCTTTTTCTCCACCATCTGTCTTCTCTGAAACATTGCTTAGCTGATCCAACAATGCTGATTTGATTCATTTTACAAGTGTTACATTGATATTTAATTTTCAACATGAGCTACATCTTAAAGCTGAGTACTGTTTGGCGCTGTGTCTGCCAGTTACACAGAGGCTTTCAAGCTATGAAACAATGATGAAGGCGATGAGTGACAATACATGCAGGGTTTATTTCCACTCAACCTTTGTCTGTTTCCAAGCGCATTCATTTCTATATGATGGAATTTCACGGCATTGTCGGTTTTATATTATTGCATTGTAATTGTGACTTCTTCCTAAGTCCTTCAGTGGCAGTGTTTTACATTGGATATCACAAGGGCAACTCTTGACCTTGTTGACAACAGTTGACAATCTCACCACCAGGTGTATTTTCTCGCTGTTCAGGACATAAAGCATAAAAAGCTTAACTTTCAGATAACCTTGTAACATGATGTTGTTCTACTCTTAAAAGTGCAGTTCTCATGAGACTGTATAAGCTTCATAGAATAAATCACCATGTTTACAGCCTGTTACAAACAATGTTTAAAGGCAGAGGTTGTTATATTGAATTTATTATGAATACTTCCCATGCACGTGTTATTCAAGTGGCATTTAAATGCTATGGCTAGAGTTTCTCCTGGCTATACTCTGTGGCTCTAAATTAAAATGTTGCTGTATATTTGTTTCCTATGTCTATATTATTTTATGTTTTTACTAGAAATAACCGAAGAAAAATTATTAATTTGAACTTAATTAGAAAAGTATTCAAATCAAAACAGTAGTGAGGAATACATTATAACATCAATCAATTAATTTGAAATTGAAAGTCTTAACTTAATCAAATGTCTCTTTATCCTCTCTTTCATCTTTCTTTTGCCTCTCCCTTCTTTCTTGTCTGATAAATTGAGGGGGAAAAAGTATTTAATTGTTATTTTTAGAAGCATCATTTATTGTCATAATTTTTTAAATGAATGTGACCCACCAAGTTGATTCAGTTTTCTGGGAAATCTAATTCTTGATTATTCAGGCATGACACGAGCACCACAGTTTACACAAGTGACTCCAATAAGTCAATTTATAAACTTGGATTCTACTTTTTCACAAGTTTATTGTTTGTTGAATATATTGTCAAGTGGAGTGGGCATATTACTTTTAGCAATTTATGGATGATAGGTGACACTTATACTTTTGCAAATGAAACCTTCATTATTTTTGGCTGGGAGCAACTTTTCTCACAATATTCACATATCAAAACACTATCTCATCTTTGCATGTGAACAAATTGAAAGAAACAATCAAAGAGCAACACATTTACCCCACACAAGTGCAATGAAAACTCTCCTGATAGATATGTTTGAACATGATCCGTTCTCCTTCCACATTGGATGAAATCTGCAACACCTCTTAACTCTGTGTGCATGTGTTTGCCAGAATGCATAATACATCTTTACAAGTATGTTTGTCTATGCCAATACAAATGAGAGAGACATAGAGGGAGCAAAGGGATCGCACTCTGATTTCCCCTTGTCTGAACATGGTGACTGTTTACCTTAGAAGATTGGAAACCCCTGTCAGTCCTGGTCATCGAGACGTGTGTGTGTGTGTGTGTGTGTGTGGTGTGTGTGTGTGTGTGTGTGTGTGTGTGTGTGTGTGTGTGTGTGTGTGTGCGTGCGTGCGTGCGTGCGTGCGTGCGTGCTGTGTGTGTGTGTGTGTGTGTGTGTGTGTGTGTGTGTGTGTGTGTGTGCGCGTGCGTGCACAACACGTTCTCACTCCCATCCCGTCACATATTGACGGACGGTCAGGGCCCCTCCCCGTCGCTATATTACGTACAGGGTACCCCTTGCCCGTCAGGCTTCTACGGGCAGGGCGTCCCATAGACCTTCATTGCGGACAGCGGACCCCTTGACCGTCAGGCTTCTACGGGCAGGGCGTCCCATAGACCTTCATAGACCACGTGATCAACAACGATGGCCGACCTTCGTGTTATTCTCGGTGTAAAATGCCTATTTTAAGGTTCATTTGGCCATTAAAATGTGTTTTGATGTCATTTTATGCGAGTAATGAGTTTTTATTTCTGATTATTTGTGCAGTACATGTACATGATGTTTAGTTTGCTAGTTATGACGAAGATTACTTCATGAATGTGTACACATTCATGGTTGCTAAGGTGGTTTCTATGGACGCTGCAACAGCTCCCAGACCACGTGATCAACAACAATGGCCGACCTTCGTGTTATTCTCGGTGGAAAATGCCTATTTTAAGGTTCATTTGGCCATTAAAATGCGTTTTGATGTCATTGTATGCGAGTAATGAGTTTGTATTTCTTATTATTTGTGCAGTACATGTACATGATGTTTAGTTTGCTAGTTATGACGAAGATTACTACATTTTTTTGGTGGAAATGTGTTTTTTCAAAGCAAAGTCACCCTCTGTACTTGGACTTATTGGGAGAATCTAAAGGCAAGAACATCCCAAATATTAATTTTGGTCTTTATTGTAGACCTTTAGTGTTGCCGTCTGTGAGGAAAATACATGGGGCTCAGAGCCTCGTATTTTTAAAATCTTTTTTTCCTTCTAATTTGTTATTCTTTTCAAAATAACACACTGTTATTTACTCACCAATAACACACAATTATCCTTGCTTTTATTTATTGGTTTAATTCCATAATCTCGGTCTTTTTTGGTGTTCGTCAGGAACTGAATTTCAAAATAAAAATAACCGGAAACAGACGTAGCATTTCGAGCAATTACCCAAGATTCTCAGCTACGCTGATTGGATGTTTTAGCCGCAATGCATGCTGGGATTTGGTGTTTATATTATATGAAATCCGGAAAACATTTTAAAAGAATAAAATAATACTTAATTCCGAGTGCTCTTGCTTTTCTCTTTGAAAGTCATCACATAACGGCATTGTAATATACGGTTCGGCTGGATTAAATATTACAGATCTGCCGTAGTTCTTTATTTATAGCGCCCTGATGAGAAGACCTTTGGAAAAACTGAAGAAATGCCGCCGAAACTGAATACTTGACGTGGATCATAAATATATCAACAATTAAAAAACATCTTCAATTTCTCTTCACACAATACGTCTCCTTGCAGTATCAACACTAATTCGGCTGACTTTTACATTTGATATAATTCATAGATAGGTTATATTTACACCATAACGGTGCACAGCTGATATACAAGGACTTGTAGTTTTTAAAGATATTACTGATTTGAATTGGATTGAATTTTGAATGTAAGAATGTAAATACTGAGTCTGAAATAGTATAGCAATATGCTGTAAAATTATGTGAAAGCATGAATAAAACTACACATCTTCAGATGTTGTACATACAAGTGTCTGTGTGTACCTTGTGTGCACCGCCTAGTGGTTAAAACACGTTATTGAATTATTGTTTTTATGTGTTATATTTGATTAAAAAAATATTAAGAGTACATATACTTTCATAGGGGGAAAGTAGAAGGTCTGTGATAGAAATATAGAATATAAAAAATCAAGAAGATACTATAAGTGATCTCTTCAATAAAACAGTTTAGTGCATGATGTACAAAGATATTAATAGGAGGAGGTGCAAAACAGAAAAACGAATTAATCTTTATTTAAACATTAAATAACAGATTAAGGTCTTCTTTTAAATAAGAGAAAAACTTTTGCGGTATCTATCTACAGATAAATATTAAGCCTGACAAAGTACTTAACGTCTAATATATTGCTTTCCTGCAATGTTAACTATGTTGAAGCACTTATTTTAACTGATATTATACATATGGATTATACTCTTATGTATGTAGATAGAATAAGAAATGTGCAGAATATGACAGTTTAATGGTGGAGGTACACACATATTGATAGATGTTTTGTAATGCACTGTTGAGGGACCTGTGACCCAAGTTTTTCATTCATTGCATAACTACACCGTAGTTGTGTATGATATGTCAACAAACCTTTACAATCTTGAAATCTTGAAAGGGATGTGCAAAATAGCCATAATATATAGTCTTTAATTAACTATTAGTAGAGAATAACGAGTAATTAATATACTTTATTACTCGTTTCCATTAATGTCAATTGCAGATACATGTTTAGTCTTCTCAAGCACCAACTATCAAATATCTCATTTTACTCAGGTGTAACTAAAGTCTGATTTAAGGGTTGTTTATATTTCACATCATTAATCAGAATCTGCAAAGTAACTCAAATAAGTGTAGTGGAGTAAAAATACCAGGTTAACCTCTGAATTGTAGTGGAGTAGAATTACAAAGTATCAATGAGCTGTCATGTGGGTATATATTAATGCTATATATTAATGCTGCGCATTATGGACAGCGATTTTCACCCATTTATTAATTATATGTTTTACATTTGATAACACCAATGTGTTTAATACTAGCAACATCTAATTGTGGGAAAAACGAAAACGTTCAGTAGAGACGTCCCATAGAACATTTTGCGAAACACAATAGTGTAGTGTGTAGTTCTGGGGGGCGTTGGATTCCAGTTTTGGATAGTCTGGCGTGGTTTCGTTCCATTTCAAACAGCTGTTTGACGCTGCGTAACCTTGGCGCACTGCCACTCCAACATCCAACCCCAGACCTTGAAGAGTAATCACGGGGACTGTAGTTCTAAACGATAGCTGGGGATTATGGGTAGTGTAGTGTCTTCGGCCATCCTAAACTCAAAAATGTTGACAATCGCAATAATGCTCGAAATGTCCCTTATAGGCCTACGTCTGTTTCCGGTTATTTTTATTTGGAAATTCAGTTCCTGACGAACGCCAAAAAAGCCCAAGATTATGGAATTAAACCAATAAATAAAAGCAAGGATAATTGTGTGTTATTGGTGAGTAAATAACAGTGTGTTATTTTGAAAAGAATAACACATTAGAAGGAAAAAAAGATTTTAAAAATACGAGGCTCTGAGCCCCATGTATTTTCCTCACAGACGGCAACACTAAAGGTCTACAATAAAGACCTAAATTAATATTTGGGATGTTCTTGCCTTTAGATTCACCCAATAAGTCCAAGTACAGAGGGTGACTTTGCTGTGAAAAAACACATTTCCACCAAAGAAACGTTAGCATTCATGAAGTAATCTTCGTCATAACTAGCAAACTAAACATCATGTACATGTACTGCACAAATAATCAGAAATAAAAACTCATTACTCGCATAAAATGACATGAAAACGCATTTTAATGGCCAAATGAACCTTAAAATAGGCATTTTCCACCGAAAATAACACGAAGGTCCAGCCATTGTTGTTGATCACGTGGTCTGGGAGCTGTTGCAGCGTCCATAGCAACCACCTTAGCAACCATGAATGTGTACACATTCATGAAGTAATCTTCGTCATAACTAGCAAACTAAACATCATGTACATGTACTGCACAAATAATCAGAAATAAAAACTCATTACTCGCATAAAATGACATCAAAACATATTTTAATGGCCAAATGAACCTTAAAATAGGCATTTTCCACCGAGAATAACACGAAGGTCGGCCATCGTTGTTGATCACATGGTCTATGAAGGTCTATGGGACGCCCTGCCCGTAGAAGCCTGACGGTCAAGGGGTCCGCTGTCCGCAATGAAGGTCTATGGGACGCCCTGCCCGTAGAAGCCTGACGGGCAAGGGGTACCCTGTACGTAATATAGCGACGGGGAGGGGCCCTGGCCGTCCGTCAATATGTGACGGGATGGGAGTGAGAACGTGTTGGCGTGCGTGCGTGCGCGTGTGTGTGTGTGTGTGTGTGTGTGTGTGTGTGTGTGTGTGTGTGTGTGTGTGTGTGTGTGTGTGTGTGTGTGTGTGTGTGTGTGTGTGTGTGTGTGTGTGTGTGTGTGTGTGTCTGTGTGGTCAGGCTGGTCGGAACATAGTAAGACAGACTCTAAGCAAAAGAGGCAAGGCAAGGCAAGGCAAGTTTATTTATAGAGCACTTTTCAACGCAAGGCAATTCAAAGTGCTTTACAAAAAAAGACATTAAGCATTAAAAAAGAAAAGCTAATCAGAGGAGAAAAGAAAGCTCTTTAAAATGTCTTTCAGTACAACAAATCGTCTTTCAGTACAACAATAGATGGAATTAGTTATTATTAGGGCTGTCAAGTTAACGCGTTAATAACGCGTTAACGCAAACAAAAATTAACGCCACTAATTATTTTAACGCGATTAACGCATGTGTATTTTTTTTCCTCGGCCGCCCCGTAGTTTCAGAGCGCATCGAGTTTAAAATACCATCTGCTGACAACCCCGCTCCTGCCGCCCGCTTGTGGCAGACCACACTTCCACGCTCACCGGCAGGCACCGACTGGCCATCAGGAGGACCGGGAGGGTGTGTGGATGTGTGGCCCGAGCGAGCGAGAGAGAGACCTTACGTGCATTGTTGTTGTTGTTAGCATCTGCTGCTAGCTAGCTGCGCTAACGGATATAAGGAGCTGTTTAAATGAAAACAGAGGAGCGACATTTCGCCACAACTGCGCCGAGCACTTTACTTTATGCAGGCAGCCAGACAGCGGGACATTGTAGGAGAAGTCAGCACACTCATGATTGCAGCAACATGATTGCAGCGTCCAGGCAGCTTCCGTTCGAGCATATGCCTTGAGTTGCACATCGCTCCAACGATCCAACACACACACACACACACACACACACACACACACACACACACACACACACACACACACACACACACACACACACACACACACACACACACACACACCATTTGTATTGAATGAGAGGTTCCAGGTTGAATTGAGGCGAATATTTGTAATGTTCAGAGGTTGTTGTGTTTAATATTCATGAGAATATTTGTCATTGTTCAAATGATAATAAACATTAGCATAAAGCATATTTGTCCACTCATATGTTGATAAGAGTATTAAAAACTTGAAACATATTCCTCTAAGGTACATTTAGAACAGATCAAAAATGTGCGATTAATTTGCGATTAATCGCGATTAACTATGGACAATCATGCGATTAATCGCGATTAAATATTTTAATCAACTGACAGCCATAGTTATTATTAAAAAAAGCAAACATCTTGAGCTTTGGCAAATCTTGTGTTAGCAGACAGCTGGCCGGTGTTTTTGAAATTATAACTGGTTGAATTGTTTTCATCCCCCAAATGGATTTACAGTGGTTGGAATGTAATGCTTCAAGTATTCCATTACAGACTGACACAATTTCCCAAAAACAATAAGAGCTTTCTTGTTTGGACTTATACTTCATGTGGTGGCTGCCAGTTTTGATGGTTGTTCAAATACCTAGATGATTGAACCAAGAACTCACAGGGTGTTCAAATATTTGATAATTTCAGATCGATATCCGCTCTGAGCTGACTCGCACAGAAATGGTCTCTCTTTTTCACACGGCCCAATGAATGTTTTAGATCTGTTGCAGCACAATATTAACTCCATTAGTCATTCAGTCACTTTAGAATTGTGTATAATGAATAAACAATAAGAGAGTATGAGAATATTTCCGGCTGGAAAAAAGTGCCCTGAGGTGATGACAACTCCCAAATCGATGCCAAGTCAGACCTCTCAGTGTTGATTTGTGTTAGTATCTTAGTGAAACCAAATCATTGCCAGATTATTCCATTTCATTTCATTTATCTCATTTAATTTATATAAAGTTTCCCCAGTATTTAACTTGAGGATAATTAGTCTTTGTAAGTACATTGCAGCAGAAGACCTGTACCTGTACACAGACCTCTCAAAAGTCACATCTCTAGAAATGTCTTACAGAGGAAAGGTTTAGTGTTTATTTCACTCGCTTAACTCAGGGGATATATGAAAGTCTGGATGTCAAGACCTCCAAATTGGCTTTTAGGACCATGAGTGAGAAAACTAGATGCCGAGAGAGCAGTGAAGTGTTTCCTGTGGGTGGTGAATGTAAGAAGTGTGTAGACATAGATGGAGAAGGGGAAAAAAGAGTTATAAAGGGTTTTTAAAGAGAGGGAATAAGATACAAAGAAAGAAAAAGTGAGAGAGAAATAGAGTTGAAGTATTTCCTCAGGGCTGAGAGCTGTCTTTTAGACGGGTGTTTGAAGATTGTGAATCCATTCTCTATGGATATTTATCCTTTCCCCGTGGATGTGCATTCCCAACCAGCTGCAATTTATCAAGGTAGACATGACAGGGAGAAAGAGGGTGTGGCTGCAGGGAAGATAGAGAGGGAAACAGTGCTATTTGGATGAAAACAGCGTACAAGTAATTGTTAATACAGGACATCTGCAATATGAATGGATGATTTGCATGAGATAAGACCTCCCTGTAATTACCGTCACAAATTACAGAGATGGGAGCCTTGACTGCTCCGATTCCATCACACCAAAAATGTAAGAAACATCAAACAGCATATGAATTCAATGAATAAAAATGACAGGCTTGTACATTAATAATAAGCCATGGCTGCAAAAGAGAGGAAAATTCAAATTATTGGACAACTCAAGGTGACGATATATTCAGTGTTAGTTGGGTAATGGTTGAACAAGACTAAACGTCTACAGTCCAACACCTCTGGGCTCCAGAGGCTGGACTTGAAGCACTGCTGAGTTAGAATGCTAACATGCTCTCAATAATAAAATGTACATGCTAGCAGGTTAAGATGTATTAGTTAGTGATAATGTGCAGCACGGCGATCATTTATGAGAAAATAACATAAACAGCAGGATTCAGACGCATTAACTGAATGGTGCATTCAATCAAAACATTGTACAAACTGAAATGTTGTTCTGATGATAGCACTTAATGGGAATGTTATTCTTCCTGAGGGTGGCATAGATGTTTGTATCAGAGTGCATGGCACTCCATCCAATAATTGTGCACATTAGAATTTAAACCACAGCTTTCAAGCACCTGGTGATGTAATAGGGATAAACCATTAACGTTTGTACACATTTTTACAAGGACAATTTGTCAGGGGATGACCTAAATCTAGAGGGTTTATCATCTTGGGAAAATAGTGTCTGTATAAAATGTATTTGCAATCCATCTAACAGTTTTGAACAGGTGATCTGACCAACAGAGCCATTCTTTCAGGTTTGCATGCTTGACATGCTTAACAAAACTGGAATCCTATTCATCATCTTGCACAGTAAAAGTCTTCTTTTATAAATGTTTTTTCACACAATTTAAAACAGTTAAAGGAACAATGTGTAGCAACTTTTGGAGCTATTGCAGCTAGCTTCTTTTATAAAGAAAAGAAAAAAGTTGTCGACATTGTTTGGGTTGTTTGGGTGGATAAATTACTCATCTAGTTTACTCTTGCTGGCTTCTCCAATGTTATCATACAGACCATAAAACATCAGCAATGTTTTTCAGGCACTTTTCTGTGTTATTAACGTCAAGTCAGTTTATTTAACACGTGTCATGATCACAACTTGAATGTTAACATTAACTATTTATAAAGCAGAACCTGTTGACATGAACACAGCATAATATACTTTACTTCATTCCACTTTAAAACCTGTACCTGTCCCAAGCAGGAATAAAGAAACATAAAAAGACAGATAGGGTGGACGTAAAGAATAACGTTTACATGAGGACACAAAAGATGATTATCAGGCCAATTTTTCCATAAAGAGAAGAGAGTCGGTTGGGATTGATAGTCAGCAAATAATATCTGGCAGAGGGAAGGGTTCATAGATTAAATCTTACTGAACTTAATTGAATCGCTACGGCAATCATATCAAACATGCTTTAGATTTATTACCTACCACTCGCAGCTTCCTGAAATGTGTGGAGGGTGCCTTCTGGGGAAAACCTGGTCTGATTAAGAGAGACGGCATTCATCCTACTTTGGAAGGTGCCGATCTCATTTCGGCAAACATTTCAGGGCTTTGTGGACTTAATCCATGACAAACTGGAGTTGAGACCAGGGGCCTATACTACGAAGCTGGTTCAACCTAACCTGGATATGTTTGAGTTAGCCGGTTGGCCTAATCCAAAACATACGCGCTCTCGCTAAACTGTACTACGACGCTGGTTATCAAGTGGATCGCTCAAGCCAGCCGTTTCCTATCTAGTTAGGTGCGCGTTCACATGAAAGGGGTGGTATTTGGAGCATTCGACCAATCACAAACATGGAGAAGCGCACTGACAGCGCAGCGTCATACTTCCTGAATGAAAAGTGAACGTTAATACTAGTCAAAAATGAAGAAGTTAAACTTTAAACATCCATGACTTAAACACTTTATCCAGGATCAAAGCCACATAGCTGCACCTGCAAGGTGAATACAGCTGGCAAAAGAAAAAGTGTTTGAATGCGTATATTAACAGGTTTATGATATCACTGCCCCGTCTAAGACACGATCTGACTTTAATTACATTTGTCTCGAGTGTTTTGTCAACTTAATGTGTTGCTTAAAATAATACTTCTGCATACAGTATGTGACACTGTGAGTGTTGCACGGCCAGATACGGCTCAGCTGACTCAGATAAGGAGATATATGATACATTATGAAGTGATATGCCGCGGACTGTACTTAATGTACTCTGATCCGGTTACTTATGTTGTGGCCGATATGTAAGTAAGCTTTCTTAACGCTAATGTTATAATAGTCAGATTGCTCTGAAGATGGGAGGTGATATTCGATTAATGTTCACGTTCACACAGTCGGTGATTTTTGCCGGCCGTCTTTCCTGCAACGGCAGCTTTTCTGTATTTCCTTTCTCCTGTAATATGACTTGATCGCTTTAAACTCCGCACACTGAGCTCTGATTGGTCAGCAGGCAGTGCTTTCACTGAGTTGATCTCTTAGCCTGCAACCTAACCTGGTCCCGACCAGGTTAGCCGCTAAGCATAAGTTACCATGGAGATCTAGCCTGATAAAAAGAGAACCAGCTTTGTAGGACCGGAAAGCCGGAGTTTCCCCTGAATTTAGCCGGCTAAGCGAAAATCCTGCTTCGTAGTATACCCCCCAGGAGGCGGAGTCGCAGTCTTACACGCTTCTCTGCGTTCTCTCCTAGGCAGTCATCCATAGGAATCCCGAACCCAATAAAATACCCAATATTAGCGGTGTGTGTGTCTGCCCAAGGACAATTTAAGGTAAAACCTAATAGAGGTGTCATACATAATAACCTAATAAAAGTAAATGTAACAACTACTACAGTGCAACAAAACAGGAAGATTAAATGTGGTCTCTTAAACATAAGATCTCTAGCATCTAAAGCAATATTGGTAAATGATTTAATATCAGATTATAATATTGATATATGCTGTCTCACTGAAACTTGGTTGAGACATGAAGAATATGTCAGCATAAATGAGGCCACTCCACCCAGCCATATCAACACTCATATTGCTCGAGGCACGGGCCGAGGAGGTGGAGTTGCAGCAATCTTTGACTCAAGTTTACTTATCAATACTAAACCAAAATTAAATTATACCTCCTTTGAAAGCCTCGTTTTTAGTCTTACGCATCCGACCTGGAAAACTTTGCAGCCAATCTTATTTGTTACAGTGTATCGTGCACCAGGTCCTTATTCAGAATTCTTATCAGAATTCTCTGAGTTTTTATCAACTTTGGTTCTTAAAACAGACAAAGTAATTATCGTAGGTGACTTTAATATTCATGTTGACGATGATAAAAATAGCCTTACTGTTGCATTTAACTCTATATTAGATTCTGTTGGTTTCTGTCAGAGTGTAAATAAACCAACCCACTGCTATAATCACACTCTCGACCTTGTTCTGACTTATGGTATTGAAATTGAGCAACTATTAGTCGAACCGCATAATCCTGCTCTATCCGACCATTTCTTGGTAACTTTTGAAGTACTATTACTAGACTACAAATCATTAGTCAAAAGCTCCTGCAGCAGAAACCTATCTGTTAGTGCTATAGCCACATTTAAGGAAGAGATTCCACCAATACTTAACTCGATAGCATGTCTGCATGTAGGGGAGGAAACTTATACAAAATGTACACCACCCCAAATTGATCATGTTGTTGATAGTGCTATAGATGCGCTGCGAATAAAATTAGACTCTGTTGCTCCTTTGAAAAAGAAGAAAATAAAACAACATAGATTAGCTCCATGGCATAATGCCGAAACCCGCAAAATAAAGCAAAAGACTAGACAACTTGAAAGGATATGGCGTTCCACTAAACTTGAAGAATCTCGTTTAATTTGGCATATTACTCTCAATGAATATAAGAAAGCACTGCGTAAAGCGAGAGCAGCCTACTACTCTTCATTAATAGATGAGAATAAGAATAATGCAAGATTTATTTTCAGCACTGTAGCCAGGCTGACAGAGAGCCACAGCTCGATTGAGCCTTCTATTCCCATAGCACTCAGTAGTAATGATTTTATGTGCTTTTTTAACGATAAAATTGTTACTCTTAGAAACAAAATTAATGACCTCTTGCCTTTGACCAGTATAGTGTTATCAACAGCTCCCGGAAACGTAAGTTCTAATATTACACTAGATAGTAAACTAGAATGCTTTTCAGCCATTAACCTTGAACAATTACATTCAATGATTCTCTCTTCTAAACCATCAACGTGCATGTTAGACCCAATTCCAACTAAGCTGTTGAAGGAAGTTTTTCCATTAATTAGCACTTCTTTATTAAATATTATGAATATGTCTTTATTATCAGGCTATGTTCCACAATCATTCAAAGTAGCAGTGATAAAACCGCTTCTTAAAAAGCACAACCTCGATCCAGAGGTTTTAGCCAACTATAGTTCAATCAGGAGAGACGTGATGTATGGAATACATATTTATTATCGGTCACATTATATCAATGAAACATAATGATGACAGTTCATAACAAATTAATGAAATGTTGTTTTGGCGATTAGGCCCAGGTTTTTTTTTGTAGGATATCAATCGGGAAGGGAAGAACCGTTTCCGATGAACCCCCCTGGGTCTAGACACTGGTGGTGGTGATAAGTGGTTAGGTCCGGTTGGAAGGGAGAAGGTTAAGCTTGGTCCTGAGTTCAATCAATCGATCAATCAATGTTTAGTCATATAGCCCAATATCACGAATGTTACATTTGTCTCAGTGGTCTTCACAGTGTGTACAGAATATCAGTATGACAATACGACACCCTCTGTCCTTAGACCCTCACATCGTACAAGGAAAAACTTCCGAAGAAAACCCAGTTTAAACGGAAAAATGGGAGAAACCTCAGGGAGAGCAACAGAGGAGGGATCCCTCTCCCAGGACGGACGGACGTGCAATAGATGCCGTGTGTAAATTGAAAAGATAATACATTTGCAACATAGGTAGTCCAAATGTTTGGAAATGCATGTGTGTGCATGCATGGAGTTGAAAGCAGGAGGCGAAGGGGTGGAGGAGGGTTGCGCGTTGACACCTGGAAGACAGCTGATAGAACAGGGGAGAGCATATATAGAGGGATTAACAGGTGCGATCATTAGGCTTGTAAATGGAGGGGCGTGATAGGTTAGCTGAGGAGTGGCGCTCCATGTCATTTAGATGCAGGGAGCAAGTATTGCCATGACGAGCAATACGGAGTGTTAGGTCTTCCTGTCTGAACTTGCGCTAAGCTTCATTTCAATCAGGAGAGACGTGATGTATGGAATACATATTTATTATCGGTCACATTATATCAATGAAACATAATGATGACAGTTCATAACAAATGAATGAAATGTTGTTTTGGCGATTAGGCCCAGGTTTTTTTTTGTAGGATATCAATCGGGAAGGGAAGAACCGTTTCCGATGAACCCCCAAAAGAATGAAGTATGAAGTACTGAATGTGAATAATCTTACCTTGTGGGATGCAGCGGAAATCTATGGATGGAAAGGAGAGGTTAATACATGTGAGGATTTAAGCGACTGATGCCTCCCGGGCATCCTTCCTGGACGTACAGGGCTTCCCGGACGTACGGGGCACCCCGGACGTACGGGGCATCCCGGATGGGGCATCCCGGATGGGGCATCCCGGATGGGGCATCCTGGACGTACAGGGCGTCCCGGACGTACGGAGCATCCCGGAGGGGGCATCCTGGCCGTACAGGGCGTCCCGGACGTACGGGGCGTCCCGGACGTACGGGGCATCCCGGGTGAGCGGGGACTACCCGGACGCACCGAGCGACCCGACCAGTGCCCCGAGGCACCCGGAATGTGCGAGGCTTCCCGAATGTGCGGGGTAACCTGACTTTAGCAGGGAAACATTATACGGACCGGAGGTTTCACGACCCGGACATACGGGGCAACCCGGACGTACGGGGCATCCTGGCCGTACAGGGCATCCTGGCCGTACAGGGCATCCTGGCCGTACAGGGCATCCTGGACATACAGGGCGTCCCGGACGTACGGGGCATCCCGGAGGGGGCATCCTGGCCGTACAGGGCGTCCCGGACGTACGGGGCATCCCGGGTGAGCGGGGACTACCCGGACGCACCAAGCGACCCGACCAGCACCCCGAACGTGCGAGGCTTCCCGAACCTTTTCTCATGCGGGGCAACCTGCTTTAGCAGGGACACGTTATACAGACCCGAAGGTTTACAGCCTGGACATACAGGTTTAAATATGCAGAAATAAACATGAGCCGCGGGGCGACATACGTGCTGACATGCTAAGAACCACCACCAGTTATATGCATACGTACCAATTTGTTAAGGTTTGGAGAGACCTTTGGATAGCCAGCACGGCATTGAGGTCGGGGCGAATGTAGGATGAGAAAGCGGAGGAGGACCACCGTCCGAGTTGTTGCAGGGATGAGGATGAGACACCTTGATTAGCAGCGGAAGTAGCTGCGCCTATTCTAAAGGAGTGCCCCGTGTATAGAAGAGGTGATAACCCGGATTTAATGAGGACTTGTTTTAAATAGACATTGAACTGTCGTTGCGTTTAAAGGAAAATTCCCTGAGATAAGGAATAATGGTGAGAGAGGATTAGAGGTAGGTCTAAGCCGTAGGAACTTGATCATGGCCTTATAAGGGCAGAACTGGGAGTCGATGCGGGCGGCGATGACGGAGCAGGCGCCGCCGCATTTGGAGTGTTAAAGATATAAACTAAAGTGGCTAGCGTGAAAGGATATGTCAAAAAGCTGACGTCTCGATTGGAATCGAAAGTAAGGGAAGCTGTGGTAAATTCGCCTGGTCTGAGAAAGGCATAAAAAGCTAGGAGAAATAGAGCATCGAGTAGTGCATCGATATAAGGGGAGAATAACCCACTTCTAAGTTTGGAGAGCATGAGGCGTAAAGTGGAGAGTGTAATAGGGCGTCTCCGGTCTAAGACGGGGGAAAAGTTTTAATGAGACCTTTGAGGATGAGTTTGACTGACTGGTTTGCGAACAGGCTGGGAAAGCCGGGATCGGAACGCGAACGTTAAACTGAACTCCTGCTAAGAGGCCCCGGATGTATTGAGGTTTGAGGTGGCGATCAGTGGCGCAGTAGCACATGAAGGCACACACGGTGGAGATGAGAACAGGTTTAAGTGTGATGCCTACGGAAAAGCAAAACGTCGCAAACGTTCTCCAAGCGAATCATATGTTTTGAGGGTGGACGCGCTAAGCCCTTCCTCATAAACCTGCTGATTCAAGGTGCCTTTCTAGGGGGCTTCTATTTAAGAGAGAGAGAGGAGATGCAGGGGAGGAATCCTGACGGGTTGAGCGCTGGCTCCTGGGCAGAGGTTCCGGAACGTCTTGTGGGCTGACTGCGGTGATCTATGGATGAAATGAGAGATTAACATGTGGATTAAACAATCTGCCGGAATCACTGCCGGGCTTACTGTACATCATAAGATGCTGACCCGAAGGTCGACGGCCGGAATCAGCGCCGGACTTACGAGAACACTACCACTAAACAACGGCCGGAATCGCTGCCGGGCTTACTGTTCTCTGCTGGGCTTACTGTACATCATAAGATGCTTGACCCGAGAGCCACCGGCCGGAATCAGGCCGGGCTTACGTACTACCACTAAATAACGGCCGGAATCGCTGCCGGGCTTACTGTACATCATAGGATGCTGACTCGGAAGTCGACGGCCGGAATCAGCACCGGGCTTACGTGAACACTACCACTAAACCTTGCCGACACGATGGTCGATGACCTGCGATGCAGGGTTAAACATGCACAGATGAACACTACCACTAAATGTATAAATACCAGGGAAGAGAGATCTTGGATGGCCGTCTGGTTGTTGTAGGGATGAGGAATAATTACCTTGATTGCGGCAGGGTTGCTGCACCTATCCTGGACGAAGCCCTGAAATGCTATTAAGACACCACCACCAGTTATATGCATGTTTACCATAGGTAAACTGAGAGATCTAGGATTGCCGGCACGAGTCGATGTCCGGGGGAAGAGGGAGATGTAGACAATGTAATGCAGCTGTTAGCTTGAGTACAATGAGACATGAATGTTATACCCTGGCTTATCGTAAGCCATGTGAGCATGAACCAATATAAATGAGACAATATGCACAGCATAAAATGATGTATGCTTAGGTAAATACTGAAACATGACCCATGATATGGGACTAGCTTAATTAGCAGTTTAATTACGCCACGGTGAGACATAGATGCACTTGATTGGGTGATTAGACTGTCTTCTATCATCTTACGTGAACTTCTCTTTCTCCCTGAAGAAACTCCCCAAAAACCCCACGGATGGGCAGCATCCGTGAATAAAACGAAGACTCATTGAGTGTCTGAGTGAGTAGATACGGCCGCTGCTAATGTGTGGCGTTAATGCGGGTGGGGGGGGGTTTGAAAGATTATTTTCCATGTGGTTCCTGGCGCGAGGTACTGGCAAAGCTGCGGTTGCGCCTGGGGCATACAGACCTCGGATGAGCGTCCTTGCAGGACTGCAGATGTGGAGGAATGTACGATATGGGTGGGAGCAGACGTTTTCGTTAAAGTTATGACAAATCTTCTCGTATGAAGGGCCGTGTAGGCCAAAATTCAAACTCACCTCACACACACACTACTGAAAACATCTGGCCTTGCACACACACTACTGAAATCCTCTCACATTCACTACTGAACACCTCACACACACACTACTGAAAACATCTGGCCTTGCACACACACTACAGAAATACTCTCACATTCACTACTGAACACCTCACACACACACTACTGAAAATATCTGGCCTTGCACACACACTACTGAAATCCTATCACATTCACTACTGAACACCTCTCACACACACAATACTGAAAATTAACCTCACACACACACTCCTGAAAAACATTTTACTGAAAGGTTCTCAGTAGGGAATGTGCATGTGCTTCACCTATGTGTGTGTGAGGGGATTCTTGCTGTAACGGAAGTCATTCTAATGTAACGGATGTCATTCTAATGTAACGGAAGTCAGTGGTCTCTTTGCTAGCCCCGTTAGCTTCATTAGCTCCAGGCTGCTACTCGGACGTTTTTGTTGTGTTGATGCCTGGTGGAGTATTCTTCATTGAAATATCGCACTTATCATATGGCTCTACGGTTCAAACAGACCGTCCATGAATGCAGTTTATTCGGTAAGTACAATTCAAGCACTTTATTTCTTACTTGTCTTTTTATTCAGCTAACAAGCGAGACAAAGCTACATCTGTGCTAACGATGCTATCCGTAGCATACAAGTTAAAACATAATGGAGAAGTGTAACACATTAAGAAGGATTATACTGTAGAACATAAGGCTTCTCGGTGAGGTTGGTAAAATAAGGTCATGCTTGTACATTAGTTAGTTTGCTAGTTAGGTAACTGTATGCTGTTATTGTTAATTTAAAATAGCTATGCTCGACGATTCAGACAGCTAGCGTCCCATTAGTGTTGAAGAGCAGAGTACTGTATGAGATTAACCTCACTATAAGATCTGTGTATCTGAAAAATATGAATCTCACATTTCCAGTTGGTTCCAGAAATAACGTTGACGTAGATATTGCAATATGGTTTGAAACTAGCTGGAAATAAGGTCTGTGGTTGAGACACATTTAAGAGACGGGTCACGTTTTGTTCAGCCGGATAATATCCACATGTCTACCCTACTTTTATAATTTTCAAATCATAAATCTAGTTGCCAGAAGCAAAATGCTAACGGTATGCTTAAAGGAACTGCAGCTGCTTCAACGTCACGCCGATTTAAGATCCATATTCAAACATACAGATTATAAATGGTACAAGTTGAAGCGTTTGTTTGAACAGTTTGCAGGGACTTGCTTTCAAGCAGAACTTGAAAATGTACATACATAGCTGACGTTAATAATGCTAACTAGCGAGCTAGCTGTGTAGATCTGCTGCACTATTTACTACAGCCCGGCTGTCCGCAGCCGACTTTATAACAGTATTAAGTGAAAACCATTCAACATATTTTATAGAATAAATCCGTTATCCAAATCCCATAAAAACACAAGACAACCAGCAATTAGACAATACCCTGTGTCATATTTTTGTCGGATGAATGCAAGCTGATATTGTCACTTTTTAAAAAACCTAAATAAGGGTTGTTCCCTCTTGTTTTCTCTTTGTTAGGATAATACTACAGAAAATGGGCTCCGCGGAAGGTGACACCCTTGCAAACCAAAAAAGAGAAATACAAGTATTTTTATTCCCCCCGGTCTGCACGTTTTACGTTGCTTAAGGTAAGTGAACATGAAACTATTCAGCATAACTTTCAATAATAATCTACGGTATTTATTGAGTTTTGGGATATTACTTGCATACAAATCTATACATGCCTTAAGGTTTCTAAAACATACAATATGTGGTAAATTCAACAGTGGACCCAGCAAAGATTCACATTTGTGCACGATTTGCTATTGATTTGTTGCTGTTAATTATACTTTTAATAAATTCAAGTCAAGCTTAGTTACATGTGATGGTAGCTATATGCTCTTACCTGTGTGCCTCCTCTGCAACCAGACTGTATTCAAACTCTTAAGTACCAGTTCTATCTACTTTAAACAATTAAAAATACACAATCAACTACATTTATTGATATACCAATCTTTATTTTTGGGGCCTCTTCTTCTTTTAAATTAAACTTTCAGACATGAGATATTGAAATACAGTAATAGTTGTGTCTATTTAAAAAAGAATGAGCCATTCCTTACAGTTAACTTCATATTTCTTATTGTCTAAAGCATTTATGACACACATTTCCCCCTCATATTCACAGTGTGGATCAATTGAGACAGCGTGCAGAGACTTTGGGAGAAACCTCAGCGTGACGGATGTCCTGTCTGTGGGTTTGGCTGGAGAAGGTGGAGAGGTCTTTCTCTGGGATGAGGACGTGGCCTGATGGAGGAGGACCAGGTCTGATGAAGAAACCACCTAACTGCATCTGTGAGCCCATACTGGGCTCAGCTGCCACAAACAAATGATGGTCCTGTTTGACTTTGTGTTCACAATAAAAGTGTAGTTTCTTAGTGAATGTCCTGTATTGGTCTTTAATCTGAAATCAGCTTTTCATTTTTTTCTTGCCCCTCTGAGAAAACGGTGAGGCAGTTGTGTCCTTCAGGTATGTTCTTTCCTAACATAAATGACAAGAAACATATGACATTATTGCAGAGCAAGTGTGTTATTTATGAAACGTTTGTTTATTTAGCGGCTGTAGAAATAATGTATTTTTTAAATGTTAATTTGTTTTTTGAATTCATCACTTTGTACTACAAAGATAATCAGATTATGAATGAACAGTCTGCATTTAATCAACATTAAAATATCTTATTAAATAATATTCAACTGCTCGGTTGTCTCACTTTTACCACGTCTTTTACAGACAATATGTAGAGACAAATGGTAGCAATTCTCACAATGTAAAATAATAATTGCCTTAAATACATTGAAATGTGAAAGCTGATTATAGTTGTTACTTTATCTATTTAAACCAGAATGTTTCTCGATTCCTTGTACCTTTGAGTCTATGCTGAAGGTCACTGATGTTAGGAATAGGTCTGTCTCTCGTGGTCAGCATCCTCTGGTCTGTCTGCCGCATCACCTGGAAACGTTAAACAAATATATATATGTAAAGTAACAATGTGTTGGTCACAGACTTTTTTACATTCATTTCATTTCAAACCTTTATTTAACCAGATTGGTCCCATTGAGATCATACATCTCTTTTTCAAGGGAGACCTGCAGCATATAGGTTCCACATGAAACATAAAACAATAAAGGACATTATACATTATATTTACAGGATACATAGTTATAGACATTTACAAGTGCACATTGTATCAGCAAGCATTTCATTTAGCCTAGCTTTAAAAACATGCAGAGGAATGAGATTGCTCAGTTTAAATTCTTGCTGAAGATTGTTCCAAGCAAGTGGAGCTGCGCACATAAAAGCTGCAAATAGACATGCAAATGTCATGTGATAATCTTTTTGTTATCCTTAAAGAAAGTGCTGGATATCAAAGCCCTTACTGTATCTTATCAGTTGGATTGTGTATTATTGTATAGTTGTGGTCCTTTTTATTTTAGAATCGTTTTTCATGAGACAGTCAATTTAAATATTTGTCCTATGCCATATTCACATTCATTTGTAACACACACGTAAGGGTAAAAGACAAACATCTTCAACAAATGTAATGCAATGAATAAGCTTCATTGTCACAGAAGCACACATAATGTCATATATAATATTTAAACAAATAATTTCCTTGTCCCTAAAGCATTGACTGAGCTATTTTTCGTCCTCAAATGCAGGCATTAAGTTACATGTTCATGTTCTGCTGCCACAATAAGTCGGTTTCTCCAGTGTAATGATAATAAAATGCTAAGTAAGTATTGGTAATAATATTAATAAAAACAACAACGTTTGGGTTCGTTCGTTTAATATGATGAACGTTAACCAGTAAGCTTCAATAATCAACTCCAGCTCAACAAACCATATTGCAATATCTACGTCAAAGTTATTTCTGGAACCAACTGGAAACGTGAGATTCATATTTTTCAGATACACAGATCTTATAGTGAGGTTAATCTCATACAGTACTCTGCTCTTCAACACTAATGTGACGCTAGCTGTCTGCATCGTCGAGCATAGCTATTTTAAATTAACAATAACAATGCATACAGTTACCTAACTAGCAAACTAACTAATGTACAAGCATGACCTTATTTTACCAACCTCACCGAGAAGCCTTATGTTTTACAGTATAATCCTTCTTAATGTTTTACACTTCTCCATTATGTTGTAACTTGTATGCTACGGATAGCATCGTTAGCACAGATGTAGCTTCGTCTTGCTTGTTAGCTGAATAAAAAGACAAGTAAGAAATGAAGTGCTTGAATTTCACTTACCGAATAAACTGCATTCATGGACGGTCTGTTTGAACCGCAGAGCCATACGATAAGTGCGATATTTCAATGAAGAATACTCCACCAGGCATCAACACAACAAACACTTCGGAGTAGCAGCCTGGAGCTAATGAAGCTAACGGGGCTAGCAAAGAGACCACTGACTTCCGTTACATTAGAATGACATCCGTTACATTAGAATGACTTCCGTTACAGCAAGAATCCCCTCACACACACATAGGTGAAGCACATGCACATTCCCTACTGAGAACCTTTCAGTAAAATATTTTTCAGGAGTGTGTGTGAGGTTAATTTTCAGTATTGTGTGTGTGAGGTGTTCAGTAGTGAACGTGAGATGATTTCAGTAGTGTGTGTGTGAGGTGTTCAGTAGTGAATGTGAGAGGATTTCAGTAGTGTGTGTGCAAGGCCAGATGTTTTCAGTAGTGTGTGTGTGAGGTGTTCAGTAGTGAATGTGAGAGGATTTCAGTAGTGTGTGTGCAAGGCCAGATGTTTTCAGTAGTGTGTGTGTGAGGTGTTCAGTAGTGAATGTGAGAGGATTTCAGTAGTGTGTGTGCAAGGCCAGATGTTTTCAGTAGTGTGTGTGTGAGGTGTTCAGTAGTGAATGTGAGAGGATTTCAGTAGTGTGTGTGCAAGGCCAGATGTTTTCAGTAGTGTGTGTGTGAGGTGTTCAGTAGTGAATGTGAGAGGATTTCAGTAGTGTGTGTGTGAGGCTTAATTTTCAGTAGTGTGTGTGTGAGGTGTTCAGTAGTGAATGTGAGATGATTTCAGTAGTGTGTGTGCAAGGCCAGATGTTTTCAGTAGTGTGTGTGTGAGGCTTAATTTTCAGTAGTGTGTGTGTGAGGTGTTCAGTAGTGAATGTGAGAGTATTTCAGTAGTGTGTGTGGAAGGCCAGATGTGTTCAGTAGTGTGTGTGTGAGGTGTTCAGTAGTGAACGTGAGAGTATTTCAGTAGTGTGTGTGCAAGGCCAGATGTTTTCAGTAGTGTGTGTGCGAGGTGAGTTTGAATTTTGGCCTACACGGCCCCTCATATTCTCGTCTTGCCTATGCTGCACCTGACGGCTTTGACTATTATTCCCGGAAAACAGCATGGGAAAGACTCTAGCCCAACAAAATAAAATACTCAGTTACCTCTAATCATTAACCCATGTTTGTATAATTTAGTGAACTCTGTGTGTTGCTGCCAGCATACATGACACCTGACGTGGAAACGTTACTTGTGGATGGGGCTACAGAGCTGCTTGACAGTCGAAAACGGTGCATTCCTCTGTCTGAATGTGCTGCACTTTGATAAATGTTTAGACAAAAGCTAAACTCTTATTGCACTTTTGGCAACGAGCATTCTCCACGTCGAGACGGGTAAAGTTTAACCACACCTCGGAGCGCGTTCTCTCCGCCACCTCCGCAGAGTGCTCCGCTGCATGTAGCAGCTGCGTGTGTGTAAACTGCCCCGCCCCCTCGCACGCAGACCGGGGAGAGAGATCTCGTCTGATCGAAAATACATCATAGACGCATTTGTTTGTCTTTTGCATATTAGAAATGAGTTGGCGTCATTCATTTCAGGTAACGCTGTGTTGAAGCTTGAAACTGCGTTAGTTACTGAGCATTGTAATGGGTAGTAATTACCTGACTGCATTAGTAATGCAAGTAATACGTTACTGAAAGTCCATACTGTAACACGTTACACCCAACACTGCCTGGAACTCACCTTACCCCTCTTGCCAGCGCTACTCTGACGCCTATTTTAGAGTGAGGCGCAGGAGGAAGTAGCTTCAATGGGATGTAGCTTGAGTCCTGCCTGCCTGCAGGAGGGGTTGTGGTTTGAAGCCAGAATGGGTAAAGCTTCGCATGCGATGAGGACCCGTTTCGCGTGAAGCCGGAAGCGCCGCATTTGAGCGGCCCTGAAGCCAGTGATACCCTCTTGAGAGACTGAAGGCGTACGTCAATTGTTTGGGTGAAGTAGCCCGTTTCCATTAAGCCGGAGGAACTTCCGTGGAGCCCGATTTCCTTGTCTTTTCCTCCCGCGTCCGGGTTTGCGGGGCGGCCGGCTGCAACCGCTAGCCGACTGGGGAACGCCGCCTGTAGCTTAATCCGCCGGACTGCGGAGCTGATGAATAATGCCTGGAGCTGGGACGAAGCTCTGCTGCTGGTTGCGCGTTGACACCTGGAAGACAGCTGATAGAACAGGGGAGAGCATATATAGAGGGATTAACAGGTGCGATCATTAGGCTTGTAAATGGAGGGGCGTGATAGGTTAGCTGAGGAGTGGCGCTCCATGTCATTTAGATGCAGGGAGCAAGTATTGCCATGACGAGCAATACGGAGTGTTAGGTCTTCCTGTCTGAACTTGCGCTAAGCTTCATACCTATTTCTAATCTTCCGTTCCTCTCAAAAATTCTTGAGAAAGCGGTCGCAAAACAGTTGTGTGATTACTTAAAAAACAATGATTTATTTGAAGATTTTCAGTCTGGCTTTAGAACACATCATAGCACAGAGACAGCTCTGGTTAAAGTCACAAATGATATTCTAATAGCCTCAGACAAGGGACTTGTCTCTATTCTTGTTTTGCTCGATCTCAGTGCTGCATTTGATACTATCGACCATGATATCCTATTGCAAAGACTAGAGCACTTAGTTGGCATACAGGGAACTGCTTTAGGCTGGTTTAGGTCCTATCTATCTGAACGCTCTCAGTTTGTACGTGTTAACGATGAATCTTCCACGCAAACCAAAGTTAGCTATGGAGTGCCACAGGGCTCAGTGCTCGGACCTATTTTGTTCACATTATATATGCTTCCGTTAGGCAATATTTTAAGGAATCATTCTGTAAACTTTCATTGTTATGCGGATGATATTCAACTATATTTATCAATCAAGCCTGATGAAATTAATCATCTAAATAAAATTCAAGACTGCCTTAAGGACTTAAAAACGTGGATGACCTTAAACTTTTTGATGTTAAACACGACCAAAACTGAAGTTATTGTACTTGGCCCGAATAATCTACGAAACAAATTATCTAAAGATATACTAACTATGGATGGCATTAATTTGGCCTCCAGTGAGACTATAAGGAATCTTGGTGTTATATTTGATCAGGATTTATCCTTTAATGCCCACATAAAATCAATTTCAAGGACCGCCTACTTCCATCTACTTAACATTGCAAAAATCAGGCATATCTTGCCTCAAAACGATGCAGAGAAACTAGTCCATGCATTTGTTACTTGTAGGCTGGATTATTGTAACTCTTTATTATCAGGGAGTACCAAGAAGTCAGTCAAGTCGCTTCAGCTGATTGAAAATGCTGCAGCTCGTGTACTAACCAGAGATAGGAAAAGGGACCACATTACTCCTGTTCTGGCTGCCTTACACTGGCTCCCTATAGAACACAGGATAGAATTTAAAATTCTTCTTCTCGCCTACAAAGCCCTTAATGGGCAGGCGCCATCTTACCTTAAAGAACTCATTATACCCTACTGTCCTACTAGGGCATTGCGTTCCAAGAATGCAGGGTTGTTGGTTGTTCCTAGAATCTCTAAAAGTACAATGGGAGCCAGAGCCTTTTCTTATCAAGCTCCACATTTGTGGAATCAGCTTCCAGTTTGTGTTCGGGCGGCAGACACCCTATCCGTTTTTAAGAGTGCGCTTAAGACCTTCCTTTTTGATAAAGCTTATAGTTAGGGCTGATTAGATTCAGCCCCTAGTTTTGCTGATATAGGCTTAGTTTGTCGGGGGACATCTTACTTCTTCCTTCTCTCTGTCTATACCTGTGTACTCTCATGTTCCGATTAACCCAGCTTCCCCAAATGTCTTTCTTTTTGGTGTCTATATACGCTGGGATCCGGAGTCATGGATGATCCTGCGGTCCTGTGTCCTGGATCGCGAGCGCTGGATCTTGAGTCGTGGCTGTGGTCCTGGATGGATATCCTCGTGGATTCATCTTCCTATTATACACACATGCATTTCCAAACAGTTGGACTACCTATGTTGCAAATGCATTATCTTTTCAATTTACACACGGCATCTATTGCACGTCTGTCCGTCCTGGGAGAGGGATCCCTCCTCTGTTGCTCTCCCTGAGGTTTCTCCCATTTCTCCCTTTAAACTGGGTTTTCTTTGGAAGTTTTTCCTTGTACGATGTGAGGGTCTAAGGACAGAGGGTGTCGTATTGTCATACTGATATTCTGTATAAACTGTGAAGACCACTGAGACAAATGTAACATTTGTGATATTGGGCTATATAAATAAACATTGATTGATTGATTGATTGATTGATGGAGGATGTGGACATACCCAGGTATCTCAGGAATGGAAAACACCAGCCTGTGAGAATGAGAGAGGAAAACAGTTCCTCATATCAGTGACAGTTCAGGTGAGTGAGGAGGATATCTTCAATGTGTTTACAGCTAAGAGAGAAACAAATCTGTCAGATTAGTTGTTGTGTATGTGTTCAAATCAACAAGTCCTCCAACTCATACGACCAAATACGTTGATTGTTCAAGCGCTTTTTCCGACCTTTAATCACGTTTTAAAGTTTTCTGAGTGTGCTTGCTTTTCTCTTTGGAAGTCATCACATAACGGCATTGTAATACACGGTTCGGCTGCATTAAATATTACATATCTGCCGTAGTTCTTTATTTATAGAGCCCTGATGAGAAGACTTCTGGACAAACAGGAAGAAATGCCGCTGAAACTAAATATGTGACGTGGATCATAAATATATCAGCAATTAAACAACATCTTCCATTTCTTTTCACACAATACGTCTCCTTGCAGTATCAACATTAATTCGGCTGACTTTTACATTTCATCCAATTGGTAAATAGGCTGTATTTACACCTTAACGGTGTACAGCTGATAGAAAAGGGACTTGTAGTTTTTAAAGATATTACTGATTTTCTTTTAATTAAAGAATGTAAATACTGAGTTGAGAGAATGGTCAGGGATTTTGGGGGATGGGAGACACATCTATGGAATCAGAATTTCAATACAATTCACAGCACTTTGGCTCGACCAAAAATCGTTTATAAATGTGCTATATAAATAAAACTTGATTTGATTTGAATAGTGTTACGGTGGAGCGAAGGAAGCAGGTAGGACCCAAATGCAGATTAAAATAAAAATAATTGCTTTATTTCAAGGCTATATATATATATATATATATATCACACACATACATACATACATACACACACATACAGGCAGAACACTCACCAAGGACAAGCCAAATCACAAGACGAACCGACAATGAACACTGGGAGACAGGGGGATTTAAACACAGGGTAACTAGACACAGGTGGGAACAATCAGGGGCGGGGCCAACACTGATGAGCACAGGAGACACACAAGGAGTGACAGGTGAAAACAATCAGACAACTAGACACACCAGGGAAACTAACGACGGGAGGAAAAACACAGGGAAAAAGACCAGACAATATACAAGGAGGAAAATACCCATAACCAGACATACACAACTACAAACGTGACAAAACATGAGAATCCTGACAGAACCCCCCCCTTAAGGGACGGATTCCAGACGTCCCTAAAAAACAAAACAAACACAAAAGTCCAAAACCTCAAGCAGGATGGGTGGAGGGGGTCTGGAGGACGGGACTGAACTGACCGCCCAGGGGCACAGCAGAGGCCCAGGAAGGGGTCTCGGGCGGACGGCCCGGGGGCAAGGCAGAGGACCAGGAAGGGGTCTCGGGCGGACGGCCCGGGGATAAGGCAGAGTCCAAAAAGGGGGATTCGGGAGAACGGCCCGGGGGAAAGGCAGAGGACCAGGAACGGGTCTCGGGCGGACGGCCCGGGGGTAAGGTAGAAGCCGAGAAGGGGGACTCGGGCGGACGGCCCGGGGGCAAGACAGAGTCCAAGGTGGGGGTTATGGAGGGGCGAAGACCACCGCGGCCGGGAAAGTCAGGGGGCCGGGCTCGAGGGCGAAGGCCGTGACTCTCAGGGGCCCGGGATCGAGGGTGAAGGCCGTGGCTCTCAGGGGACCGGGATTGAGGGTGAAGACTCCGGCTCTCAGAGGGCCGGGCTCTCAGAGGGCCGGGCTCGAGGGCGAAGACCGGACAGCTCCGGAGGCCGGGCAGGAACCGGTGTCGACCGGACCGGATCCGGAGGCCGGGCAGGAAAGCGCTGATGGGACAGCTCCAGAGACCGGGCAGGACCCGGTGTCGGCCGGACAGAAACCGGAGCCGGTCGGACAGGCTTCGGCAGGATCCCCCACGGAAGTGGACCAGGAGTTGGCAGGAACCCCGGCGAGACAGGTGATGGACATGGGGCTGGCAGGGCCCCCGGTAGAACCTCCAACGGCACGGGATATAGGGTTGGCAGGACCCCCGGCAGGGGAGTAGACGGCAGGACTTCCAACGACACAGGACACAGGGTTGGCAGGACCCCCGGCAGGGGAGTAGATGGCGGGACCTCCAACGAGACAGGGTTGGCAGGACCCCCGGCAGGGGAGCAGACGGCGGGACCTCCAACGAGACCGGACCTAGGGTTGGCAGGACCCCCGGCAGGGGAGTGGACGGCGGGACCTCCAACGAGACAGGAGAAGGAGCTGGCAGGCCCCCCGGCAGGAGAGTAGACGGCGGGACCACCAACGGGACAGGACATGGAGCTGGCAGGACCCCCGGCAGGAGAGTAGACGGCAGGACCTCCAACGGGACAGGACAAAGGGTTGGCAGGACCCCCGGCAGGAGAGTAGTCGGCGGGGCCTCCAACGGGACAGACATACGATTGGCAGGACCTCCGGCAGAGGAGTAGTCGACGGAGCCCCCAACGGGACAGGACCCGGAGTAGGGACCCGAGAGGAGAACCAAGGGGGTACTCGAGAGGGGACTCGAGAAGGGACTCGAGAGGAGACTCGAGAGGAGACTCAGAGAGGGGAACTAGAGAGGGGAACTAGAGGAGGGACTAGAGGAGTAACTAGAGAAGGGAACTCGAGAGGGGACTCGCGAGGGGACTCGCGAGGGGAACCAGAAGAGGGACGAGAGGAGGGACTAAAGGAGGGACTAGAGGAGGGAACTCGAGAGGGAACTGGAGAGGGGACTCGAGGAGGGACTAGAGAAGGGGACTAGAGAAGGGAACTCGAGAGGGGACTTGCGAGGGGACCAAGAGGAGGGACTAGAGCGGGGACTAGAGCAGGGACTAAAGGAGGGACTAGAGGAGGGACTAAAGGAGGGAACTCGAGAGGGGACTCGAGAGGGGACTCGAGAGGGGACTCCAGAGGGGACTCCAGAGGGGACTCCAGAGGAAACTGGAGATGGGACTGTGGCAGCTGGAGCCGGAAACCTGGCTGTAAGGTCCGGAGCGGAAGCCTGGACCCTGGCTGTGTAAGCCAGGTAATCCAGTATGGACGCAAAGCTGCGTGGGCCGGTACTGGAGCATGGAGGCATGGCTGCTAGCTTGGCTTTGCGCCTCCTTCTCTTAGCAGCCGCCTGTGGCATCAAAAAAGCTGAATCCGCTGGGTCCATCTTTGGTCGGTTCGTAATGTTACGGTGGAGCGAAGGAAGCAGGTAGGACCCAAATGCAGATTAAAGTAAAACTAATTCCTTTATTTCAAGGCTATATATATATATATATATACAGGCAGAACAGAACACTCACCGAGGACAAGCCAAATCACAAGACGAACCGACAATGAACACTGGGAGACAGGGGGATTTAAACACAGGGTAACTAGACACAGGTGGGAACAATCAGGGGCGGGGCCAACACTGATGAGCACAGGAGACACACAAGGAGTGACAGGTGAAAACAATCAGACAACTAGACACACCAGGGAAACTAACGACGGGAGGAAAAACACAGGGAAAAAGACCAGACAATATACAAGGAGGAAAATACCCATAACCAGACATACACAACTACAAACGTGACAAAACATGAGAATCCTGACAAATAGCTTCCCATTAAATGACGGATATACCTTTCTGTCTGTGATGTTTTACAAATCAGATATGAATGTGTATACACATTCATATCTGATATATTACATTATATATATACATTATCAGCTATAATATTGTAGTTCTATAGAACTATTATGTGAAATATTATAGCAATATCCTGTACAATTATGTGAAAACATGAATAAAACTACACATACATAAGTGTCCTACACTAATAATACAAAGTTGTTATGGCTGCTGTGTGTTATTTGTAACATCTTCAGAAACTACCTTTCCAACTCTTCATGAAGTTGACTGTTAGAGGTATATTCAGGTTCATGGTACAATGCATAAGCTTCAAATCGAGAGACTGACATTTTTTCTTTACCGTTCTGTTTTAATTTCACAATAAAGTTAATAGTAATATTATGTTTGATATTATTATGTTTTATTAACTAGACCAATGTTTTTTTAACCCACACCGCCTAGTGGTTAAAGCATGTTATTGAATTTTGTTGTTGAATATGTTATATTTGATGAAAACATTTGAATATTAAGAGTAGCCTTCATACAAAATAGGGGGAAAGTAAAAGGTCAATGATAGAAATATAGAATAGAAAATATCAAGAAGATACTGTAGTGATCTCTACAATAAAACAGCAAGTGGAGGACGTCCAAAGATATTATAAGGAGGATGTGCAAAACAGACAAACTAATAAGGCTTTACTTAAACATTAAAGAATACTTTAAGTTAAGATCTTCTTTTGAATAAGAAAAACACTTTGGGGGTATCAACAGATAAATATTAAGTCTGACAAAGTACTTAACGTCTAATATATTTCATAGTTTATTTTGGCACTTGACAATCACCTTCCCTGAATTTTACTCAGGTGTAACTAAAGTCTGATTTAAGGGTTGTTTATATTTCACATCATTAATCAGAATCTGCAAAGTAATTAAAATAAATGTAGTGGAGTAAAAATACCAGGTTAACCTCTGAATTGTAGTGGAGTAGAACAAAGTAGTACATGCTGCTGGACCCGTTGAAGTCCAGTTTTGGATAGTGTGCCGTGGTTCCATTCCATTTCAAAGAGCTGTTTGACACTCGGTGTAACCTTGTCGCACTGCCACTCCAACATCCAATCACAGAGCTTGAGGACTAATCACAGGTTTTTTAAAGCAAAGCGGATGTTGAGTCCCAAACGATAGCTAAGGATTCTGGGTAGTGTAGTGTCTTCGGAAACTCTGTAGTGTCTAAACTCCGAAAAAACAATTTGTTTCTCCGAATCGAAAGGGAAAAACACAAAAGCATTGTACACAATTTAAACCAATACATATTGTGTAATTAACAAGGATAAACTGATGTTTTTTAGTGGATGAGTAATGCATATATCACTGTGTAGTCATTTGACAGTGAGGGGAATACTTCCGGTTTTATTATGAAAACTTCGAGACCGGAAATACTCTTTTCACCCCGTGAGGGTTGACGCCAACTTTACATGGACGCTGCGGAAAGACGTAGTATACTGTATAAACGTTATCCTGGCGAGACCTCAAATAATCTTCATAATATCTATCAAACTCTACATCCTACACATCCACTGGACGTAGATTTTAAAAGTACAATATACACTTCTCGCTAGAAACCTAATCAAAAAGCATTTTAATGGCCAAACTATTCCACAATTTAGGATTTTCCAGAGAGGGTTATTTGTGAATAAACGACCCTCGGGAGCGTTTGCGATCAACGGGAGCATGTTGTTTCTTACACAACCACTAGAGGTGCTACACTTTAAAACGTGACTATGGGTCGTAATAAGCTGCTGAACAATCAACCTATTTGGTCATTTTTTGTAGGCTGACAGGCTGGTTCAAATACACTTTTGAAATCTGATTCTTTGAAAGGATTTTTCTAGTTTCTCAGCAGCCTTTGGCAGAAGAAGGAAGCAAAAAAAGATCTACTTGATAGAAATAGTCAGGTCACATTGCAGAGTGCAATGCTCCCTAAAAATAGTCTCTAATGTGTTGTTTGATGCTTCACTCTCCAGCAGTTTGTAGGCAAACCTGAACCTTTGGAGTATTGAGGCATCTTGTATTGGAGAAGAACTTGTTGTGAGAGTTGTATTTCTAAAAGAAAGAAAGTGCACATAATGACAGTTCTAACATCAGAATCGGAATCAGAACATGGGTAAAAATCTCATTGCAAAATACTGTTACAAGTCACTCACAAGTCCTGTCTTGCTAAACAAATTGTCTCAAGTAAATTGATAAAGGCAATTAGTTGAGCCAAAAATCAGTCAGTGGTGTAGTGATGTCGTGTAGGTCGCTATGTTTGAAATGTACAATCTACCTGTTGAGGTTTGTTATGCTGTGTTCGTTATTCTCGCGTCCAGGTAAGAAGCTTAAAAAGGAGACTAAATGGAGTCTCTGAGAAGGTTCAAAATTGGTACTTTAATTAATAAAAAGCGCGGTAATGTTACAAGCAGGATATTGTTCAGTCAGGAGAGAAAGTCTGCAGCTTCCTCTCCCTCTGATGGCCATGCAGAAGAGCGCTTACAAGCCTTCGTCCTTCCCGCTTCTGGCTGTTCCCTCCTCCTCTCTGGGAGCTGTAGTGACGTAGGGGACTTCACCCCTCGTTCTCCTGTGTCCGATATCGCGTTAAACAGAGGATTTCGACATTTTACATTCATTGCTTACTTCCACATGCCTTTTCTCCTCCTTATCTCTTTCCTAACTTTATATGCAAAACATGTTAACGGCGTCAATAGCCACTTTAATGATACTAATGGACGGTAGTCCCGGATGTCGTCATGAAGGATTTTCAGAATAAAAGCTTGGTATTGAGAACTTCCGTTTTTTTCCTGAATAAAATAGCATTTAAACTGACGGTATGTTTAAGGTACATTATGCCATAAAACATTGATTTTAATTTCTAACAGTCCCTCCTTACACACCTAAAAGGTGTGTATAATACTGAAATCAATGAGTTCTTCATCTGAACTTTGCATAGTACATAACTCATAAAAAACATACAATCAAAATGGAATGGTTCAATAGCCTCAACTTTACAAAAATACAAAAAATACTTTGACTGTGCTTAAACATAAAAGTGTTCCCTTGTGCATAACTTCTAGTGTTAACATATCATTCTTCACAATAGCAGCAATGGCTTGGCATCAGAACATTTCTTCCTCCCTCCTTTCACAGAAACCTTTCCCATACCACGCTCAGTGTTAAGGCACTTGTTTTTACAAAGTGAAAATAAACAAACCATTTTAAAATAGCAATGATTTATAAAACATGAGATCAACCATATTAGAATAGTGTAAAATAAACTATATAATAGGAATAGTGTAAAGTAAATTGAAATGGATTCACTCCATTTTAGCATTTTAGTTTGCTCACTTCTTCACATGATTTCATCATTTAAAGTATCACATCAGCTGGACATTCATTGAACAATCTCATCATTTTCATCAACATCTGTATATGGGGGTGGGTCGTCCTGTTCTACTAGCATTTGTAACTGTCTCCTCATGAGAAATGTACCCTCCCTCCTTTCATATCATTTAAGGTATGACAGTAATATGTTCTCTAGAAGAGGCCGTCGTGATCAATCGGTACGTTAGGACATGGAATGCAACATCTGGCCCTCCCCTGGGCGCCCCTATGCTATCCTTGTATCCTGGAGCCTAAACTCCCCCAGGGACTGGTCTCTTAGCCCTACTGGCTTTGGGAGGTTTCGCCATGTTGATTAACTGCATACAAAACATCACTGGCTGTGCTAGTGCACAGGTCCCAGTCCAATCCTGTGGCAAGTCTGAGTACAAGGTTTTGGTTCCATGATACCACCAAACATCTACTCTGGGGTACGGCATTCTAGACAGTCATTTATCACTTGAAAGTTCCCACTTCAGTAGCTTTGGGTGGTCTGTTCTAATAATGTGATAAAGTCCCTAAAATGGTGTGAAAACCAGTGGAATATCACCAACTCATTATACTAATTTATCTTCAATTCTGGTCTACTTGAAGAACCATGCTAACCCCTTTAACAGTGTGTGGAACCTTGGGTGCCCGAGCATGTGATAATTACTCCCTCCTTTAACAAGGACTTTCAATTCAGGAATGTTCACTCATGGCATATGTTTCTCCTTTAAATAACGTCTCTAAATGTCAGGTCATCACTGATTAAATGGATGACCATTAGGAGCTGGTGGCACTTGCCTTTTAAAACTCATACTCTGGTGCCGTGCGCTCCCTCTGAAGCGACAAGTAAGATTTAAAACATCTGCAGGGTGGGTTGAGCAACCCCTTCTCCCTGAACGATATTTGTTGTCAAAAATATGCACCATTAAAATGAGTGATCCAAGGCCCTGCATGTATTACTCCCAATTATACTAGTTTTTCAAAATTAAAATCTTCAATCGCTCTTTGCCTAGTGTCTTTTTAAAACTCTACATCTTGGACGACAAACAAATGTTGTTTCCACCTTAACAGTTCTCCTATGGTAATATCCATGCTACAATGGAGACATCAATACTCTAGATTGGAATACTTTCTTTGGCTTGGTTCTAGCTCTACCTTTAACATTTTCCATTCAAATAAAGATTTGTCTGCTTTCTATATTGTAACAAATTAAATCTTCCCCAAATTCTCACATGAATAAGAATCTCTAAAAGCATAATTTGTTTATATGATGAAAAGATTGAATAATATGTTCTACCCTCAGTGTGTTTTTAGGATTATTTTCTAATAAGTGTGTTTATGTGTAAACTCACTCACTCCCGTGTTCCTTCTCTCCCCCTCTGGTCGTCAAGCCACGACCCCCTCATGTTCTGCTGGCCCATGCCAACTCCTCTGGTTCTGTCCTCTCCTCTGTCCTGCCTTCTCCTCAGTCCATCCGCTCTTGGATCCTCCCGCTGTAACTCTTTCCAGTGGCCCAACTGCTTTAATAATAATAATAATAATATATTTAATTTATATAGCGCTTCTCATCTGCCAAGACAAATCTCGAAGTGCTTTGCATTTCATCTCCTCCTTTTCAGTCTCTACGCTGTTGCATGGAAGGCGTATTCCGCTCATGTCCCACACTCTGCTCTTGTGCCAAATCTCGTGGCTCAGTTTGGAACGTCGTGTCCTGAAGATGGGGTCGTAGCAGTCTGACAGGCAGAGAGAGAGAGAGAGATCTCGGGACGCATTACCTATAACTAATTCTAACACACTGAGGTAAAATATATCCAATCCTTTCCACCATTTGTTCCTAATCTTACTATCTGTCTTAGATGTTAAATGCCATCTAAACCCAATTAATGTCTATCCCTAAACATTGTTTCCACCCACTGTAACATGGCTACTCCAAATAACTCTTTCAGGAAACCATTTTCTTCTATAAATTAAAAATACCTACATGTTTCAAGCTCCACATATTTCACACAATAAAATAACGTCCCCATATTTTAAGTAACTTTTGTGACTGGACATATCTGCAATGTCGCCACAATCTGCTGGGGAATTTTGTTTATAGAATTTGTACGTACAAAGCTGTACTTGTGGGTTAGTAGCCTGTTTCTACTGTAATCATTTTCAATAATTTTGCTCAGGTCACCGGTCGGTTGTCCATAAACTTAACAGGGGTGTTTCTGGTACAGACTAAAACATGGATCCAGTGTATTTGGAGATTCCCCTAATCTGTAAATCCCCATCACTTACATATCCCAATCACTTAAACTCATCTCATCATTTGATACAAGAACTGCATATATGGGGGGCGAATCATCTTGATTGTAACCGCCTCACCTTTGGGACCGAGTATTTCTAACTCCTCCTCCTGTTGCTCAGCTGATCTTTTGGCTCTGGGGATAAGTGAAACTCTCTGAAACACAGCTGGAGTTTTGTTAGTGATGTGAGCATTCTCTATGAGTGGACTAATGGATCCATGTCTTACTTGATATTGTACTCCCCATCCAACCAAAAAGGTGCCAAGTGTAATGAGCACAATCAACAATGCTATTCTGACTCTCATCCCTAGGGGACCCCACAATTGGTTTGGCTTTGTTCTTGACATCATCTCTATTTTCTCCATGGTTGTGTCAGTTACAGAATTTAAATAATGAGTACTATAATAACGTATACGAAAATTGGACTCTTTTTCAGATGTAAAACAAAAAATAGGTTTTCACTTTAGTATACAATCTATACAAATCTATAGACAATTTGTCTTTTGAGCTGTTTCTATCTTTATCTTATTTATATTTATTGTTTTGTTCCAGCTCTGCCAAATCAGTCCTAACTCCCAATAATGTTCTGGAAGTTGCCAGTGAAGGGTGACAATGTGTGAGGTGGTGTCAATTTGCTCCTTTTTCTTTACCTTTAAACCGGAGTGCTTGTGAAGTTCATTACAACTTCTCACTAGGGCTGTGCGATTATGGCAAAAATCATAATCACGATTATTTGGATCAATAATTGATATCACGATTATTTTGACGATTATTCATTGACCATTTATTGAACTTTAAAACAAATAATATTTTACCAATAAACAAGATCAACAAATATGTTGGAGCGCACTTCCAAAACCATACTAAACATATATTATTAATATGATAAATAAAAATAAATTATACCAAAATAAATTAAATCAAATATGATGCAGTGCACTGTCACAACCTACTGAAAACTCCTTAACATATAGCCAACATTTTGGTAAAACATATTCAACATATTCCACTCAGTTAAACGTTGAAGGCTGGCCAACCGTCATGGTCCAGAAGTAACAGGAAATAAATGTTGAACTACAATTTAAGACCAAATAAAAATATTTAGGCCACCATGGCAAATGCTGGTAGGGCTGCTCATGTCATCTCTTAAAGATTTTTTGCAAGAAACACCAGCCTGTTTACATGGTCTGGTTTCAGAGATGAGCGCAGGCAGGTGACAATATTGCCACCTGTACTGAAGACCCTCAGCCACGCCCCGACACATGGGGTGACGCCGGCCAATCACAAAGCGTTGATGCGTTCAAGTGCATTATTCTGGCACAGGAAGATTATGTTACAGGACATTAACGATAAAACAGAATATTGTTGTTCTATTTTTAGACACATCTCGCGATCGACTGGTTGAGCACCCCTCGGCTAGACCATAGGTCTGTTGTGGTGGCAAAGTAGTCAGCTGAAGCCACATCTCTCTCAACTTCCCCATGGCATTTGTCATATAGTGCAGGCAGCGCAGACCTGCTGAAATAATACCGAGACGGCATCGCGTAACGCTTGTCCAACATGTTGACACGTTGCTTAAAGCCCTGGTTGCTAACAGTGCTAACTGGGCACATATCTTTAGCGATGTGAAATGTAATGGCACCTGTAATATCTCTGTGTCTCTGCGAGCTCGTCGCGCAGGCCGTTGCTCTGTACAATGCGTCCTGAATCGATGACTGTGATGATGTGGTGGATGAAGTCGAGCGGGCATCTGCTTTTTGTTGTATTAATGCCCGGTCGTATTGCACTTTGTGGTTGTATTTCAGATGATTAAAGAGATTGGTTGTGTTAGCGTGTGGTGCCAACACAACCTGGTAACAAATCCTGCACTGTACTTTGTTTTGCTCCACGTCGGACTCCTGAAAGCCAAATTACTTCCAAATAGTGGAAATAGTTGTACCCTTCTTTTTAACGAGTTGCTGCTCTTGTTCTGACATCTTCGCTCGCGCTGAACACTCACAACACATGTCACTCCCACGTGGTCGAGTGGTGTTATGGAAATCTGGCTCCCAAACACGGCTCTGGAGAGTACAAGTCAAATGATAAAACAAATAAATGGTGAATCAAGCAAAGCTGTCTTTTGGTTATTTATTTGAAGCTTCAAATACACGACATAATAATATATTGTCACCGGTCGGGCAGAGTATGGAAAGTCTGCCCGAAAGTGCGCAGAACAATGGAAAAGCAAAGGTTATATAGAAAAAGGAGTGGGAAAGAGAACAATCTGGGTTCACACAGTCAGATTGTTGATGAGACACCGTTTGGCCTTGCAGATAGCATAACGGAACTTTGTGTGACTGTGTATGAGTCTCCCAGTCTGCTGAAACAGCTGTGGCCTTGCAGAGACTGGGAAACTCATAAGAGAATATAATAGAATAATAATGGTAAAAGCACAACAAGAGGAAATAAGAAGCATTTGGTTTAAACATATGAAAGACATAATAAGGATAATAATAAGAATGATAATAATGACATTTTCCACTACATTCCCCCCTTTTGATCATACTTGATCAATAGAAAAAAACAAATGATAGGATAGACTGATATAACACATCAATGAATACCCTCCATCGCTGGTTTAAGTAAACACATCACAAATATATCATAGAAAACTGGCTGTTTTTGTGGAGGACAGACTCCAATATAATGTAAGCATAAGAGAGGAGATACACACATGATTATATTGATGAATCGGAATCAGACTCTTCTGATTCTAGCTGATCTATCTCACTGTGGCGCAAAGGATTGTCTTGTAATGGAATAGTAGTATACTGAACGAAAGCTAAGGACACCATGCTTGAAACGCACTTCTTCAGTATTGGGATAATCAAACAGGTACAACTGATTAATAGGCCAAAAATGATCGCCAGGGGTGTAACTATACTAGCCAGCCATGCTTTCCACCCGCCTGATGTAAGCCAGGCCCACCAGTCCCAGCCCCCTGCGTTGGATATGTCATCAGCTTTCATGTCAGCTAACAGGTTGTTAAGATGCAGCACGGTGTCAGTGATGTTCTTGGTGGCGTCGGGAATGTAAGTGCAACAGGAGTCACCGATCACATGACACAGGCCACCCTTTGAGGCGAACAAAAGGTCAAGAGCGAATTGATGCTGCATGAGCATGTTCCTAGAGGCTATTATGAATGGGGTCAATGCCTGGAAGCCTTGAGTCGTCTCATAAGTCAGATTCTCTAGCCGGACGTGTAAGGTATCTATTTTATGGGCATTGTTTACTGTACCCCACCATGGGAACAGGCCACCCATGAATTTAGCTCCAGCGGACGTCATATCTCTTTTTACCTTGTGGTGGTCGGGGTGTTGGAACTCTGGGTAATGATGTGTCGTGTGCATTAAGGACGTGAGTACAGTGACTGCTGGATTCAAATCCACTAGAGTGCATGTCCCTATCCAAAGGGGAGCCAGAACTTGATAGAGCTTGTTGCCGCACAACCAAACGTAATCTTCTGGCGCGCTAAACCCAGAATCACTGGGCCACGCCAGTTGGAGGGAAATATGTTTAACATCAGGGAATGCTACGTTAGAAAGGATTCTCTCAGGGGCACCAGATATGTGACAATACGAGATTTTGTAAGCACCGTCACCGCATGTGTTCCGTAGGATGCGAGTACAACCAGTAGTAGTGCCTAGGAAAAAATAATGTGGTGTAAGAGACGTTTTGTGGTAAACTCTCTGGATGCAGAGGTTGTGTTTCATCCCTCTCAAATGACTAGGGTGCACATGGCTGACGGGTTGGTACTTTGCGTATGTGGTGTCAAGCGTGGATGCACGCAAAGAGGAGTCAGATCGATTGCTGCATGGTGGGGGAAGCTGCCTAGCATAACGCCACCCGGTTACGCTGTCTTCATCCTTGATGGGCTTTGTCAGAGCCATAAACGCGCAGAGGTGTTCAACCTGGGTCAGAGAGCGCGGACGAACTGGCACGGACATTGATGAGTCCTGGGGGAAAAGAGTGCATGCATAACATGACCCATTTTGTCCTGCGGCCTGCAAGAATGATCTCAGAGTGTGCCACCAGACGTTACCGGTGATCCCATTACTGGTCTGACCCACATCAATGTTGCTATGGTCGTTATCGCCTATGTATAGATTAAATGTAGATGTACCTATGGATGTCAACAGTGGCGTCAAAGGTTGCTTACGCTTTTCCGGGGTCTGAGTTTTGGGCGCGATGTCTATGTAAAATGTGCCACACAGGTCGGCGCCGGATACATACATACAGACAACAAAATAACCCTTGTCTGATATCTGGGCAGCCTGTAGCTGCAACAGGATAACGGGGCTCGATGAATTGACCTTGGAGATAGACAATCTCCCTTTGATGTTTGTTTTGTCGTCCCATAAGGTATAACCCCAATCGGTGTGCGCGGTGGTCCATAAAACAAAAGTCCAGCCCCCCGAGCAGTGAGTGGCGGTGTAACTGTCACTCTCGACATAGCAAATGTAGGCGTCTGCCCCCCCCCAGTTTCTTAGGGTCGGGGCAATGCATGTAGTTGCACGGGTGCAACTACATGCAACTATATGCAGAGGAACCATTTTATGATTGTCCAGGCTCTCCAGTAGCATTCACATTGCTCACGGTTGCGTTGTCGTCTCTCCAGGCGAGCCCTCATCACGAGGGGGAAATGTTCCATGGAGTGTGTGAGTGTATTCTCTCGGTCGATTTCGTGACACGGACCATCAGACTTCGCACACTGATAACACAAACGAGGAACCAGAGAGCATATGGAACCGCTCAGCTGGCACTCGCTCGTGACACCTTGTGTGTAGTGTGTTTTGGTGTATGTAGTGCAAGTGTGGTGCTGGTGGTGACTAGGACACGTCACTTGCTGTCATCTCTGTTGGTGACTTGGACACGTCACTTGCTGTCATCTGTTGGTGACTTGGACATGTCACTTGTTGTCATCTGTTGGTGACTTGGACATGTCACTTGTTGTCATCTGTTGGTGACTTGGATATGTCACTTGTTGTCATCTGTTTCTATCGTTTCTCCTTTCCTGTGACCACGACCTTGCAGTGGCTGGCGTGGACCCATGTAGCTCTCTCGGCGACCTTGACCGCTGTCTGGGTGACGAGAAGCACCTGGTAGGGACCTTGCCAACGATTGGATTTCCAGCTCTTTCTCCGGAAATCCTTGACCAGCACGAAGTCGCCCGGTTGAAGGCGGTGAAGCGGACCAGTGGCAGGGGTAGGCAAGGCTGCGGCTACCTGACGTCGGATGTCTGCTAAAGTGGATGATAGGTTAACACAATATGACAACATAGCATCCTCACACAAAGTTGTGGAGGGAAGAGGAAATCCTGGAGCCTTGAGTCCAATCTGTGGAGGTGCCCCAAAAAGGATTTCAAATGGGCTGAGTTGACTCCGTGTTCTTTTCCGCATCCTCATGTACATCAGCACAATGGGCAGAGCTTGTGTCCATGACAGACCTGTGTCTGCACAGCATTTTGCGAGTTTGTTTTTGATTGTGCCGTTCTCTCTTTCCACCCCACCCCCACTCTGTGGGTGATAAGCACAATGCTTTCTGATGTCCATGCCCATGTATTCTCCTATCTGCGTAATGGCCTCATTAGCAAAATGTGAACCGTTGTCACTAGAAATGTTGTCTGGTAGTCCCCATCTAGGAATGATTTCCCTCAGTAATGCCTTTGCCACAGCATTTGCTGTCTGTGCTTTTACTGGGAAAGCTTCAACCCATTTGGACCACATGTCGACCACCACTAAGCAGTGCTTCTTCCCCTCTGATGGGCTAAGCTCAATGAAATCCAGCATTAGGTGCTCAAATGGCCTGGTGGGAGGTGGATGTGCTCCGGGTCCTGTAACCTTTACTGGTCTACCAGAATTTTGCATGATGCAGATTAGGCATGCTTCACAGTGCTTTTGAGCTGTTACTGTGAATCCCCTTGTGAACCACTCCTGATTTATAGACTCTAACATCCCCCCTTTTGACACATGATCCCACCCATGTGTCAACTTAGCGAAATGAGGGAAAAAATGTCTTTGGGCCAACCCAGATGCTGGATTTTAGGTCAAAAACAGCCCCAGCAGCCTTCCATTGAGCCTTCTCAACTGGCGTAGCTAGCTGCTGCATGGAAGTCAGTGATGACATTTTGTCAGTAAAGGAGGAGACAGGGATTTTAACAAATGAGTGTGCGTGAGGTGCGAGAGGAATCAGGCCTTTGCGGCTGAGTCGGCAGACGCATTTCCTAGGGAAACTGGGTCTGTACTGCTTGCGTGTGCGGCACATTTACAGACTGCAACCTCAGATGGGAGCAGAATGGCGTCTAGTAAGCCTGCAACCAGCACATGGTTAAGTACTGGTTTGCCATCAGATTTAAGAAATTGTCTACACTTCCAAATAGCCCCAAAATCGTGTACTACCCCGAAAGCATATCGTGAGTCAGTGTAAATAGTCACGGTTTTGCCTTCTGCAAACGTGCAGGCTTCAGTTAGTGCGATGAGCTCTGCTGCCTGTGCTGAGAGGTGGCATGGAAGCGGTCCAGAACGGAGAACAGCAGAATCTGAAACAACAGGAAAAAAAACAAAAAAAAACAACAAAAAAAACAAACAAATAAATTAGTGCCCCCTTGGTCGCGAGAGGCAGACCCATCAACATACAAAATGAGGTCAGCGTTGGTCAGAGGAACGTCTTTTAAGTCCAAACAATAAAAAGCTGTCTGTCTTTAAGTCCGGTCTAGGTGTGCACACAATGGAAATTACGTCAACTGTCTTCAGGCAATATTCAAACTAAATGAAGTCTCTCCTTTTGAAACATCATGTGTTGAAATAAACACCTGCAGTTCAAAAAAAAAAAAAAAAATAAATAAATGAATTGCCTAATATTTTTGTTGTGGAATCAATTAATTTCTTTCTTTAAAGGCAAAAACATGAAAAAGCTAAGAGAAAAACCCTATTGAATACAATATTATTTGGAGCAACTTAATTTATAAATAGTTGTCAACTTAAAAACATGTGTTCATGTTCAACATGTGGTAATTAAGTACATACAATTTAAGATTATATTTAAATAATACGGTAAAACAAGTTGGAACTTTGGAGTAATCAACTTAAAAACTTGTGTTTATGCTACCAATTATTAAGTGAGTGGTAATTGAAAACACCTCTGATTGTAGAGGAAAAGCCTTCTCCCCTAACCCAAATAACTTTGTTGCTTTAACAACATTTCAATAGAAGTTGTCTTAACTCAATAACCATCGATGCAACCTAGTGCCTTGATTTTCTTTGTTAAGCCAAGGCATTTGTTGTTAGAGTGTACGTAGACTGGGCCTCCCATATAACCTGGCTGAGCCGATATAAAAACCAATCAGCAAATAACTTTTCAATACATTATTGATTACTATTTTTGAGGTACTTTTAGGTTGGAAGTGAACATAAGTCATAGGTACATGGTGTACTTTTCCTTCACTACATGTATGTAATACCTTTAGTTACTTCACAGATGTGGATGAATGATGTGAAATATAATCAAGTGTTGAATCAGACTTTAGTTCCACCTGGAGTAAATCCACAAGCTACTCTGCAGAATAAAAAGCCATTCAAAGTAGCTGCACCTTCACCAGCTTTGAGAACACTTTCATGATCAATCATTATAAAACATATCATATATATTATTCTGAAATGGACCAATCTGCACAACGACTACTTTTACTGTCTTTACTTTCACTATATTTTTATAATACTTTTCTACTTTTACTTGAAGAACATTTTGAATGCAGGACTTTTATTGTAACACTCTGGTATTTCTACTTTTACTCAAGTACAAGATCTGAGTACTTATTCCTTTACTCAAGTACAATATCTGAGTACTTCTAATTTCACTACAATATCTGAGTACTTATTCCACTTCTGGTAGTGTATTAGTCTGAATTGTAGCTACAAAATCACACAGAGCTGCATACAAATAGAATAATATGTACACGTGTGTACAATGATTTGTAGGTAATTTTGACTACTCAAGACACCTCACTTATACATCTTCAAAGTATTGGCTTTCAGAAAATTAAACTTGTTTTGGCAAATTCAGATGATAAATACAACTTTGAAGCTTGTAACGGCATAATTACAAGCAGAGAACGGACTAATGTAACGTCACAGCAAGCATAACAACAGCCGTGTGTTATGAACACATATGCAAGAATGACATCATCTGTTGCTTAGTGACTTTTTTAACATTTAGTCTTAACACAAACGTGTGAATGTGTAAGGTTTACCATTATATTCAAATGTGAACAAAAATTGACTGTCTTTGTGTACCGGAACACTGAAAAATGCATTTGAGACATCTATGGCAGTAAATATGTTGCAGAGGCTGGAACTTTTGGAGTAATCAGATAAGAATTCCGGACGAGCGTGCATGCACAGCTGCATTTACATCGTAAATCCTGGACAAATCTCCACTCGTCAGGAGGTTTGTCTCTGATCTTTTTGACAGGAAACACTGGAATCGTTACGCAGAATAATGACCCCTTGTTTAAGCAGAGAGGTAAACACTGGCCATCAACAGTTTCACGTTTAAATGGGTACGGTACGTGAACGTGGACATTAACCCTACGTCATATCTGTGAGCTGCCCAGAGTGAGTATGGCACATCTGAAAGCGCGGCAGGAAGCTCAGAGATATGAGAATTACCTTATCCTCAACCAACAGCAATGTGTGCAGAACGGCTACGTTCGTGCACATTTTCCTTTGATACACGTCACGTGACATAGAGTACATGACATATTCTGTGTGTGTAGGTGCCCAATCAGTGACTGACTCCCAATCTTTAACGATTGGACCCAAATCCCTCCATCTATCAGTGGGGCCCCCTGGCTAGTGAAATGTGTGGACCGCCCCTGGGATTTGACACAGCTGGTTGTGTCTTGTGTGTGTGTGAGTCTAACAGAGATAGTGCTACCCAGCGAATTCCAATACATTTTTAAATATGAGCTCATCATTCACACATTCTAACAGTAAAACTCTCATCATAGCATTTACACGGATCTTTCAACCCCGTTAGCAGTACAATGCAAAATGAGAAGTTTCCACACAGCAGGTGGAAAACCACGTTGACCAGTCAAACGCAACAACTCCTGAAAATCAGGATATGTCAGCAGCCCATTGATACACATTCACCAGTTCTTTATCATCAAATTACACTTTTTGAACCATCGTAGGAGATGGCTGTCGGACTTTAAGACCCTCATTTGTGGAAAAATGAGGTCCAAGCCGAACCGGAGAACCAGATCTCTGCCCAGTAAATGTATTGGGCAGGCAGATGATAAAATAACAGTTTTTTTACTGATGTGGGAAATGGATTACTGTCAACACCGTTATCTCCACTCTGAAGTGGTACAGAAACTTCTCCTTTTCATAAACCCAGCATATGAATAAATCTATCACTACATTTGCATTCAGGCAAATCTACCCTTTTTTTTACCACAGAATGTGTAGCCCCAGAATCAACCAAAAATGTGTGGGACATTTCTTAACGCAAACATTCACTGTCATATTTCAAATATGTACCCTTTTTAATTACAGACATGTCCTCTAATTCTTCTAATTTCTCAATAGCATGTATGATGCGTGTGTGTGTGTGTGTGTCACTTCCCTGGTTTGATGCTGCTGGCTGAATTTCCATCTCGCTCGATTGGGCCCCTTCCTTGCTGTCCCCCTCTGCCTCCACTCCAGTGTTCTGTGAGCAGTCCCATAATCCAATGTTCAACACTTCCACACTTGGAAACATCTTTCTTCAAATGAACGTCTTGCTTCTTGTCCTCTGCCTCTGAAAACCTCCTCTGCCTCTCCCTCGGTATTGTGAGCGGCCAGCATTTTGTTTAGCTTGCGCTGTGTCTGTGAGTCCGTTGAGAAAGGCATTACTGAGGTTTGTTTCCCAAACACCTGCTTGGTCTCCTAGGGCATCGGGTTTGTTTATCCCGCTGTTGTCGAGCTTGGAGTTGACGCTGACTGCATGGCTGGGGCTTGTAGTGGAGGTGGTTGAGGTGTTCCAACCAGATTGCCAGGGTTGTACGCCGGAGGAGGGAAGGGATACCCAGTCGAGGAGAGGTCATTCAGGCCTGCAATGGAAGGACACAGGGATGTCTGGGGTTTACATGTCTTTTGGAAATAATGTATTTCTTTCCTTCACATTCATTTTCAACCTTAATATTTTATTTAATCCCCAAGGCCAACTGCCTTTTTTTTACTCCCCAGTATTATAAACACTTTCTATGGGTGTCCAGTTTCTCTAAGTCTTTTACTTTAATTGTACTCTTCTTCTTCATTCCATCTTCACACTCTTGTAATTTATCCCTTAGGTTTTTGATTTTTAATTTACTCAAAGAACCTCCCTTAGGAAATCCGAACATTTCCGTCCATATATTTAATTTAGCCAGACTTTCTTCACCATATTTTGCTCGCATGACATCAACTATCGGACCCTCAGGAGGCTGTACATACCCCCTCCCCTGCTTTGCCCCCATAGCAAAGTCTTTTAAAGTGTCACCAAAACACTATTAAAGTGTCACCAAAACACTCCGTGTCACCAAAACACTATTTTTCATCCGTCGATGCTAGATATGCCAAATATCTCTGTTTTCGAGCAGTCCCTCTCCTGATGTCATGGAGTTTTAATTACGTTTAACTTTAAACAATTTAGACTTTGCACATCTCACCGAGTATTGAAAGCCCTTTGAGTTCGTTGGATCTCGTGAAGTCAATCGGTTCCACCCCTCGCGCTGGTCCCCTCGTCCTGTACGTTTTATGTCGGGGTAGAGGAGGATCCAAGATCCCGGAGCAACCCACCAGCGTCCAGAGGTTTCCCCGATCAAGCATACAGAGATCCTGCCGACAACGCCATTTGTTATGGAAATCTGGCTCCCAAACACGGCTCTGGAGAGTACAAGTCAAATGATAAAACAAATAAATGGTGAATCAAGCAAAGCTGTCTTTTGGTTATTTATTTGAAGCTTCAAATACACGACATAATAATATATTGTCACCGGTCGGGCAGAGTATGGAAAGTCTGCCCGAGAGTGCGCAGAACAATGAAATGTTCCACTACAGTGGGCTTTTAGGGAGGGGCGAAAGCGCACCCAGCAAAATAATCGTATTTTGTCAATTATGCTGTTTTCATAATCGTTGCAAGCCATAATCGTAATCGCGATTAAAATACGATTAATTGCACAGCCCTACTTCTCACTGTTCCATCCACCGGGATCAGCTCACTGTCTTTTGTGAACTTTCACCCTCACCCAATCACCTGGCCGAACAGGAGTCTCTTCTGGTGTCTCGTCTGGTATCTCTGTAGCTTTGCTAGCCTGTGTAGACAAAACTTGGATAATATTACTCAGAGTTCTGACATATTCATCACTTCTATTCATCTAATATCTAAAACTGGACCACTCCCCCCTTGGAGGAGGCCCAAGCTTCGGCATACCTTTTGTCGTTATGAGACCTATTATTAACTACATGTTATTATTTATTAACTACAACGTCGCTGAAATCAACATATCTGTATAATCATGACACTCCCTCCTTTGAGCATAACATGCTCAATCAATATTGCAATGATTACCCTATTCTGAACGGGACATGTAAAACCCATAACGTTGCACAAAATAAATATAACTTCTCTGTGTACCCATAAGGTGTACAAAATATATTATATGATGTATGGCTTTCTGATGGTATACAAACATATTCATTAAAATCTGCCATTAGCACAAAAAATGGTTTACTTGTTTCAGGAATGGCTTTTGTCCTGGTATTATGCATCATTGTTGCTGCGAAAAACAATACCCTGGTGTCGCTAATGCGTCTCAATAATTCTAGGATTAGAGGATTGTTTGATACTGCTGAACAAAGATATGATAAAATAATATTTCTCTAAACTAGAGAAAATACGAACTATTCTCACCGAGGGTGACATGCATGAAGGGCTGGTGCCCCTCACTCAAAATGAGATATTGCCTTACACACTACATTATAAATCAGTAAAGTTACTCAAGAATAAATAAATAAAAACTGATTCTTGAAACGGTTGTAAAAACCCCACAACTTCATCCAAGCTCTCAATCAGTGTTATGTCATTTAATCTGCAGCTCATTGCCTTAAAACAGATACTTCAGACTGATTATAAAATTGTTTTTATGAGAAAAATCTGACTCCATAAATCACATAATTATTTGACTAAAAATTTACACTTCCACTAACAATAAATTAAGTTCCCCTTTAAACACAGCCCCGGTCTTCTGACGGGGTCTATCTATGTACTGGCTGGAAAATGTTGTGCCAGTCTCTGTGGCTCCGTCACTGTTCTCCCGCTTACAGTCACTCTTTAGTTCTGCTGGGTTATTGTTGACTTCTTCACTGGTTTGAGACAAGTGACCCTATCAGACACCTCCCTTTGTAGCCAGCCTTCACCACAGCAGAATCGAGTTTTTAGGTCTCAACAGCTCCACGTCAGGTGTATCGCCGCCCCTTTAACTGCAGTCGGTGTAAACAGGAGGACTTGGTAAGGATCCGCCATCTTGGACGAGTACTAGGTTTCCGTCTTCATATTTTGGGTGGAACCCCATCGTCTTGACCTCACTAGCTGTGTGGACACAATAGTTTTCTGTGTGGGGGAACAACATCACTCGTAATCTCTTTCCTTCTCATAGTTACAAAAATAGTCTGCTAAATAGTATACTAGGTTTTATGCTTTATGTGTAAATGCAATATGCTACTCACTATCTTGTTTTACATTAAACCTCTCCCTCCTGTGGTGACAGATATGGCTCAATGTAGCTGGATTTCAAAATACCCTTGTGCTGAAGATGCATCACCTGGTGGTCTGGTCCTCTGAGCTTCCTCATTGTTGTGGTTGATATCAGGGTGTCAGTGGCATTTGGGTCATGTTTGGCACCCCTGTTCGTCTTTGACATCTCTGGGACCCCCTGCCTCCGTCGTCATCATGGAAACCTCCCCCAGGGTATCTACATGGAGGGCCGTTGTTTGGTGCATGTGGTGGGTGTTTCATTTGTTGTTGTGGACAATCTCTAGCCCAATGGCCCATTTGGCTGCAATGGTAACATCCCTCAAACCGTAAACGTCTTCTGCCTGTGCCTCCTTGGAAACCTCCTGGTTGTTGGTTCTGCTTCTGATTCTCTGGCACTATCTGAGATTTAACTGTTTGAGGTGTCTGCCCTGCCTTCTCTGGAAGTTTCCCCTCCCTTCCCCTTGTCTTGTTCCTACAAGCTACGGTGTCTTTTGTTTTTTCTGCTATGTCTTCCCTCACTGGCAGGTCTGCTACTCGGACCACATTTATGCTGTGTGCCAATAGGCTGGCATATTCCAGATGGAGCATCAGACTTGTAACTCTTATAAATCTTTCTTCAGCTTCCCTCCATATAGTTAGCTGTTGTAGGCATTGCCTCTTGTTTGCCACTGTTCCAACAGTTTCTCTATTTGGTTCCATGTCTTCTGTCTTTTAATTGGAAAGGTTAAAGCATCTGATCTGATTTTTACCCATTTCCTTAATATCTGCAGTTGAGCCTGACTCTGCTTCTGGTCTCAACTTAGTTTCTTTCGGTGACATGCTCTCTTCCTATTCGAATGAATATTATTAAGTTATCAAAGATTGAAACACTAATCCTCCGACTAGCACCTTCGTTCCTGATAAATAATATCATATGTCATCCGAACTTAACTTTAAATCTGGGGGGGTTTTAGTTGCTACATTTTTTTTTTTTAAGTTATAGATTTTTTTTTTAATGACAACGTTTTTTGTAAAATATTAATAAAGTAAATTAAAAGATACAAATTATGCAAATGTTCAAATCTGAAATGTTAAACTAAAAATGGTACAGTGTATGGTTTTGACAACCTGATCTCACCAGAATGCGTGACTCCACCACGACTCCTTAACACCACAATGCGTGGTGGACTCACGAAATTTGTTACATTTGCGTGTCGGCACCACACAAACAAGCCCAATGTAAAGTGAATGAGGCTCCTTTGTCGTGGTGCACACACGCATTTCTACAACGTCCCGCAGTGAGCTTTTATTCTATAAAACGTTTTTAAAATCTACTTTATAGCTTGTAGTAACTCACGGGAGGCTTCTTTTATTTTATTTGTATTCATAATCATTTTAATTTTTCGTCAGAATGTATTATGTTGCATTAGTTACGATTTTTTGTTCTAAAAAAACAGTGCATTGTGTGTAATACAACTGGGATTTTTATTAAATTAGTTAGTTTTTAAGGAAGGCCAGAGCTTCAGCTGTGCCAAATAGATTGTTCCCTTTAGTTAACGTTTTTTAAAAGAACATTATATTCCAATTTGATCATGTCCCCTTTATTGTATTACGGAGAGCAATGTGAGCATCCATTCCCATCGGATAACGGAGAATGTTACCCCGGAAGTAAGTATTATCCTTACTGTCGATTGATTTTACAGTGATATCTGCACTACTCATCAACTCAAAAACACCAGATTATCCTTGTTGATTACACAACATTGATTGGTTTAAGTTGTGTACAATACTTTTGTAATTTTCCCCTTCGATTCGGAGAAACAAAGATTTGTTCAGTTTAGGATGGCCGAAGACACTACACTACCCAGAATCCTCAGCTATTGTTCCGCGTTGCCTCAAGCTCTGTGATTGGTTGACCTCCAACTGCATTCCATATGAAAAAAAACGTTTCGTAAAAGATAAATCATACTTTATTCAGCAGTGCTTGCTTTACTCTTTGAAAGTCATCACATGAATGCATTGTAAATAGTACACATCTGTCGTAGTTATTTCTTTATCTACATAGATCTGCCCTCAAAATAGACCGGAAACTATTCTTTTACCGTTCTGTTTTAATTTCACAATAAAGTTAGTAGTAATAATTTCTTTGATATTATTGTTTTTTATTAACTACTCATGTTAAGACTATCTTTTCTGTGTTGCTGTGGGGTTTTTCCATCGCTTTTGGGTTACAAATATCAAAACAATAACTAAATATATCCGTCGTAAACTAAACCAGAGACAGCAGTATATTTTATTTTGTTAACACTGTAAACTTGACAGCTTTTTAACGCCAACCACCTACTGGTTAAAGCACGTTATTACACGTTTAGCGTAATATTGAAATCTTGAAAAGGGATGTCCAAAATAGCAATTATATACAGTTTTTAATTAACTAATTAATTTGTAGAGAATAACGAGTAATGTATATACTTTATAGGGATCTGCAGATAAATATTTAGTCTTCTCAAGCACCAACAATCATTACATTACATTACATTACATTGCATTTAGCTGACGCTTTTATCCAAAGCGACTTACAATAAGTGCGTTCGACCAACAAAATACAAGCTTGAAGAAAACAGAATCATATAAGTACATCAGGTTTCATAGAGCCAAACATTTCAAGTGCTACTCAACTGGCTTTAGATAAGCCAGTCCTCCAATCAAATATTTCTCCTGATTGTTGGCACTTGACAATCACCTTCCCTGAATTTTACTCAGGTGTAACTAAAGTCTGCTTTAAGGGTTGTTTATATTTCACATCATTAATCAGAATCTGTAAAGTAACTAAAATAAATGTAGTGGAGTAAAAAATACCAGGTTAACCTTAAAGAAAGCCCTCATACTGACGCTGTGTACAAGAAGGGGATGAACAGACTCTATTTTCTGAGGAAGCTGAGATCCTTCCACGTGTGCAGCAAGATGCTGGAGATCTTCTAGTCTGTTGTGGCCAGTGCACTCTTCTTTGCTGCGGTCTGCTGGGGGGGCAGCATCAGATCCGGTGACACCAGCAGGATCAATAAACTGATCAGGAAAGCTGGGTCTGTCATCGGCATCAAGCTGGACCCCTTTGAAGCTGTGGTGGAGAGGAGGACACTGAACAGGCTGTTGTCCATGATGGATAACCCACCCATCCTCTCCACCTGCAGCTGGACAGTCAACGGAGCTCCTTCTCCAACAGACTGCTGCAGCTCCGCTGTCACAAGGACCCATACAGGAACACATTCCTGCCCACTGCCATAACTCTGTACAATAAATCACCTCTGGCTGGAAGAGAACTCTCTGCTCCATAGTTTCTCTAATACAACATCGCTGTACATTGTACACATATATAATCTGTTCAATATTTGATATTCCATATTCCATCGTCATATATTTTTGAATATGTATATTTGCATATATAATATCTACATGTATATTTTTTATTTCAACACGTAGCCTATATTTTCTATTTTCTTTTTTTTCTATTCTTGTTTATTTGTGGTTTTGTTTTATTGTAAAATGCCTTGTCTTTTATGCTGCTGCAAGAAAAACAATGTCCCAAATTGGGATCAATAAAGTACCATCTTATCTTATCTTATTTTATCTTACATCCGGACTAAAACCACCAGACTCAGGGACAGTTTCATCCCACAGTTTCATCCCACAGGCCATAAAACTATTAAACACCTGAACTTTGAAATAACATCCATAGCATTAATCTGGCTGCTACTTAGAAATGATTTGTTTAATATATCATATTCCAATCCCTTGTATAGACTCTTATTGCACTATTTCACTTTTTACTATTTTACTAATTTTCTTTTTGTATTGACTTGCACTATTTTTTCTGTGTATCTGTTTTATTGTGTTGCACTGTTGGAGGAGCCTGTGACCTAAGGGGGGGGGGGGGTAGGAGACGTTCGATTCCTGTTTTGAATAGTGTGGCGTCGATGGGTTTCATTCCATTTCAAAATGCTGTTTGTCGCTCAGCGTACACTTCGCGCACTGCCACTCCAACATCCAATCACAGAGGTTGAGGACAAATCACGGGGTTTGTCAAGCAAAGCACATGGTGGAGTCCCAAACGATAGCTGAGGATTCTGGGTAGTGTAGTGTCTTCGGCCATCCTAAACTGAACACATATTTGTTTCTCCGAATCGAAGGGGAAAAATACAAAAGCATTGTACACAATTTAAACCAATCAATGTTGTGTAATCAACAAGGATAATCTGGTGTTTTTGAGTTGATGAGTAGTGCAGATATCACTGTAAAATCAATCGACAGTAAGGATAATACTTACTTCCGGGGTAACATTCTCCGTTATCCGATGGGAATGGATGCTCACATTGCTCTCCGTAATACAATAAAGGGGACATGATCAAATTGGAATATAATGTTCTTTTAAAAAACGTTAACTAAAGGGAACAATCTATTTGGCACAGCTGAAGCTCTGGCCTTCCTTAAAAACTAACTAATTTAATAAAAATCCCAGTTGTATTACACACAATGCACTGTTTTTTGAGAACAAAAAATCGTAAATAATGCACCATAATACATTCTGATGAAAAATAAAAATGATTATGAATACAAATAAAATAAAAGAAGCCTCCCGTGAGTTACTACAAGCTATAAAGTATATTTTAAAAACGTTTTATAGAATAAAAGCTCCCTGCAGGACGTTGTAGAAATGCGTGTGTGCACCACGACAAAAGAGCCTCATTCACTTTACATTGGGGTTGTTTGCGTGGTGCAGACACGCAAATGTAACAAAGTTTGTGAGTCCACCACGCAATGCAGTGTTAAGGAGTCGTGGTGGAGTCACGCATTCTGGTGAGATCAGGTTGGGTTTTGACCTTGAGATATGAAAATAGAAATCTGGTGAAAATCTAAATCTACTGTGTACAGAATTATGCAAATGTCATAACTTGTGTTAGCTTCAATACATTGGTGTTTGAATATTCTACAGTCTAGTTTGAAAGTCTATTATGTAAAGTTTCTCATCTTTTAATTAGAAACCACTTTGTAATTCTATCCTGGCGATTGGCGCATGTGTTCATTCATAACACTTAAAATCAAGCTTCAAAATGTTGTAGTATCTTTGTAATAATTCTGTATTACCAGCAGAGTGCGCTGTTGTAATTTCCAGCTCAATCCACTAGGGATCGCTGTTGCAAAACTGACCTCTTTTTAACAAGAAGTAGCTTATTTTCCTTAAAAATGGGAAGAAAATTAGAATATGGTTAAACAACACAGCACATAACCGCCAAAACACATTTGCAAACAAGAATATCTCAAATTAACCGCCAATATGCACTTGCAAACAAGAATATCTCAAATGAACCGCCAATATTCACTTGCAAACAAGAATATCTCAAATGAACCGCCAATATGCACTTGCAAACAAGAATACTTCCAAAACCAGACTCCTACAAATACCAAACTTCCCACGGTAAGATAACCTGTCTAGTTTATAGTTCCAACTCTGCCAAGAAATATGATTTGTCCTTCTCAATATGGAGTGCCTAGCCTCATGTGAGTGTGACTGTGTGTGTAAAAACAAACAGAGTACTTTCAATTAGCATTTCACGAAATGGCGACTGCCGTGTGTCTTATTTTCAGCATGAGGGCAAAACAAGATGGCAACTGATTTTCCAACCTTTAACCTGAAGAACAAAGGGATTTGAAAACACACCTCGTGTCTCTCACAGGGGTGGTTTAAATAATGGCGGGGGGGCAATCTTGTCAAGAAAATTCAACACAAAACAACACTGCAGTTTAAAATAACATTTCTATCTAGTTTACTATGAACAAATGGGCTTTATCTTATTGATATCATCACTTAAAGTTAGGAACCCTTACGCTTAAGCCATAAACCTATCTGCGTAATATTTGACTTTATAGTCCACTGCTGCCATTTAGACACGCTAGGTGGATGCATTATGGAAACCTATCAGCGACTATTAAATGACCGTCGTCAATTTAACGTAATGCTGCTGTAACCCCAAATACCGTATTCCACCCGTAATATCTTGGTTGAAAATAGAACAGTTATGACCACTGATAAAGGCTTACACCTTAATCAAGCCTTTTCCTCAAAAAGGACTTTTTTAAAACAGTTCTCAACTGTTTTCGACTAGCACTGTCTTCAGTTACTCAACCCTAAGTTGACTCGCTATGCCTTGTTGGTTTTCAATTACTTGGTCCGTAACCAACTCGCTATGTCTCATAGATCTTAACAATAATCGTTACATGGTGTAGTGGAACATTTCATTATTATCATTCTTATTATTATCCTTATTATGTCTTTCATATGTTTAAACCAAATGCTTCTTATTTCCTCTTGTTGTGCTTTTACCATTATTATTCTATTATATTCTCTTATGAGTTTCCCAGTCTCTGCAAGGCCACAGCTGTTTCAGCAGACTGGGAGACTCATACACAGTCACACAAAGTTCCGTTATGCTATCTGCAAGGCCAAACGGTGTCTCATCAACAATCTGACTGTGTGAACCCAGATTGTTCTCTTTCCCACTCCTTTTTCTATATAACCTTTGCTTTTCCATTGTTCTACGCACTCTCGGGCAGACTTTCCATACTCTGCCCGACCGGTGACAATATATTATTATGTCGTGTATTTGAAGCTTCAAATAAATAACCAAAAGACAGCTTTGCTTGATTCACCATTTATTTGTTTTATCATTTGACTTGTACTCTCCAGAGCCGTGTTTGGGAGCCAGATTTCCATAACAATGGACATATATATCCTTACGTCATAGGCTAACTAACTACTAACGTAACAAGAGACACCTACATGAAAACGCAACAAGACACCTATCCAAAGTACAATGACCACACACATTTATATTTAAAATACTAACACACACAAATTAGTAGCATGCACAGTTAAATGTAAGAAAAAGAAGAAATATGAACTCACCCTGCTTGTGACAAAGCAACGCCCCAAAATATATAATTCTTATTGTTATAAATGTGGTTGTTTTAACATTAATTTAGGCAGTCTTTCTCAGGAGTCCAACTTACCAGACAGACACACACTCCTATTGTTCACTATGTAATATATTGAAGATTTTGAATAAACAGGTACTTCTTTTACCTTTCTTTATTGGGCCCGAGTGTATATCTGCTAGCATTGTTCAAACTCCTTTGAAAACTGCAACTGCTCTCCCGGTGGAATGAGATCACGTCGGGGTCATTCCAATTGTTATGCTGTGTTCGTTATTCTCGCGTCCAGGTAAGAAGCTTAAACAGGAGACTAAATGGAGTCTCTGAGAAGATTCAAAATTGGTACTTTAATTAATAAAAAGCGCGGTAATGTTACAAGCAGGATATTGTTCAGTCAGGAGAGAAAGTCTGCAGCTTCTCCCTCTGATGGCCGTGCAGAAGAGCGCTTACAAGCCTTCGTCCTTCCCGCTTCTGGCCGTTCCCTCCTCCTCTCTGGGAGCTGTAGTGACGTAGGGGACTTCACCCCTCGTTCTCCTGTGTCCGATATCGCGTTAAACAGAGGATTTCGACATTTTACATTCATTGCTTACTTCCACATGCCTTTTCTCCTCCTTATCTCTTTCATAACTTTATATGTAATACATGTTAACGGCGTCAATAGCCACTTTAATGATACTAATGGACGGTAGTCCCGGATGTCGTCATGAAGGATTTTCAGAATACAAGCTTGGTATTGAGAACTTCCGGTTTTTTCCAGAATAAAATAGCATTTAAACTGACGTACATTATGCCATAAAACATTGATTTTAATTTCTAACAGGTTTAAGTGGTCAAATTAAGTAAAACTGCAACGGTTGATGTCACATTGTCACTTATTATCTCCGTCTTTTCTATTTTTTAAAGACATTTTCGTCAGACAGTTTTTATTTCTTTTTGTAGAAGGTTAAGAATGTACTAGGGTGTTCTTGCTTAAGAGTTCCTGTGTGAAATGTACATTATTTAAAACCCCTTCACAAAGCATGCAAACTATTTAGCAGAAGAAAAGGTAGAAAGTTGTTCCGCACGGTTATACTTACATTTTCCGACTCAGAAAACTTCAACCAAGGTGCTGTGTTTGTTAATCAAATAAAAGCAAGCACACATTCTTTGTAGGTGCAAGATCAATATCCTTTTAAAGATTACCTTGCTATCAAAATATAAAATGATTGCTGCTTCAGATTTGTAAAATAACATCTCGTGGTACTATTAAACCAGGTATAGCTTCTACCGTTACACAACGTAAATTAAGTCACTGTCTAAGACTTACCCCCAGCCCCATGCCAATAAACTATCTTATTCAAACCATTTCAATGTGACATTCAAAGAAACTGGATACTGTTTCATTAACTTCAAAATAACAGTGATGGATTGAAACTCATGGATCTGTTAATCAAATAGGCCTTTAAATCACATAGTGAAACCGTGTGCCCAGTATATCTTATATATACTTTTGCATACACAACATCTCTGCTTGCATTGCCCCTGTTGTTTTGGGAAAGTCAACAAACCTTCAATTGGCGTTAATGTGTCAGGGTTCCTCCTCCTCTCCATGTTTTCTTTCTTTCTCAATCTGTTTCCACGATGTTGTCTCTCACTCTAAATATCCCCTCTCCATCTGTTGCTTTCTCTCTGTGTGTCTTGTTCCCTCCTCTCCCTCAATCTGTCTGAGAGGAGGTTTCACTAACAGGGTACTTGACAGGAGAGAAGAGTGCAGGGAAAGTGGCCTTTTTCTAGCAAGTCAGCTAGTCACCCAAGCCTAATTAAATATCGCTTCTGAGTGCTCAAGTCTCCCTCTCTCCCGTCTCTCTCGCTGTCTTCTTTAGAGTTTGTGCTTTTCCTGAACTGAATTAGCTCTCTTCCCTCCTTCTCTCTTTACTTTTTTTCTCTCTCTCTCTTTATCCCCTTTTTCCAGTCATCGCCTTAGGCTCCTTACACTCAAATTAACCTTTCACTACCAAACTTGCACAGGGGAGCCGCACTGTGTGTGTGTGTGTGTGTGTGTGTGTGTGTGTGTGTGTGTGTGTGTGTGTGTGTGTGTGTGTGTGTGTGTGTGGCCTAGCATTACTATACTTGTGGGGACCTAAATATGTTTACAAAGTCTCGACTCGCCTCCCATATGGGGACAAATTGGAGGTCCCCATGAGGGGAATCATTCATTTTAGGGTGAAGACTTGGTTAGGTATAGGATTAGGGTTAGGGTAAGGTTAAGGGTTAGGCATGTGTTGGTTATGGTTAAGGTTAGGATAAGTCTCCAGGAAATGCATGTAGATTTGATTTGATATACTTTATTAATCCCTGTGGGGAAATTGTTTCTCTGCATTTGACCCATCCTAGTGTTAGGAGCAGTGTGCTGCCATTTTGAACGGGGCCCGGGGAGCAGTGTAGGGAACGGTGCCTTGCTCAGGAACACCTCGGTAGCACTTGGTCTTGCCGGGACTTGAACTGGTGACTTTCCAGTTGCCAAGCCAAGTCCCTATCGACTTCGCCACCACCGCCCAAATTGTAAGTCAATGTAATGTCCCCTGAAGTGATGTATTCATGGTGTGTGTGTGTGTGTGTGTGTGTGTGTGTGTGTGTGTGTGTGTGTGTGTGTGTGTGTGTGTGTGTGTGTTTGTGTGTGTTGAGGTAAATGAAAACGAGATAGAGAGACGAAAGAGGGAAGACATTTGTGTAACGAAGGTAACTTTGTTACTATGGACTGATGGCTTTGGGCAGGGTTGCCAAATCTCACGCATCTGGCGTGTGACACACGCTTTCACTCTCAATCTCACGCTCTCACGCTGCCCAAACTATTCTCACGCCAAAAACAAGATGAACCGGCGATCGTTTTTGGCCGGTTATTTACAATGTTGAGTTGACAGCTGATCAAGCTGTCGATCTGCCCCCACCACTCTTAACAACGTTAACAGACAGCAGAGCAGTGGGAGCCGGTTGGTCGATCCCCGACCCGTATTGCGCATGCGCGGATCTAAGATCCAGTAGAAATGATACAAAAGTAAAAGTCTGCTGCTTATTTTTCTACTAGGCCAAAATAGAGTCAAAGAGTATATGAGAGTGTGTTAATTAATATATGTAGCAGTTTGGAGTAAGTTTGTAGATTTGTTTGTGTGTGTGTGTTTCATGTATAGGCCTTTCATGATAATTAATTTTGTTGGATACATTTTCCCGGAAATTATTGCGATAACCGATAATATTGTCGGCACCGTTGTATGACCATTTTAGTCCACTGACATAATGATAATATATATTAATAATTCAAGTACATCCTTTGAAACTGCTAGTCACATCCTCATGTAAATGGAATGTATCGAGTTCATTTTTATTTATCGTATGATAAGTCAATTATTTGCTAAATCGCGACAGGCCTATGCACACAATAAATCATTTGGAAACAAACATGTGTTTGACTTTCATTAGTGAATGAAACTGTGTGGCCTTTATAGTCTGTGTCCAATATTGTGTATTTGTATATATATATCAAATATAAGGTGCTAGTTCCTCTCTGAAGAACCAGCACCTTACCGTGGTAGAGAGGTTTGTGTGCCCTGATGAACCTGGGGGCGGTGTTGTCTGGAACCTTATGTTCCTGGTAGGGTCTCCCATGGCAAATTGGTCTCAGGCAAGGGGCCAGACTAAGATTGGTTCAAAAGACCTCATGAAAGACAAACAAAGAAGTGAGGATACCCAGAGCCCGGAGGAAGCCCGGGGTCCCCTTCTGGAGCCAGGCCAAGAAGGAGGACTCGTCGGCGAGCGTCTGGTGGCCGGGCTTGCCACGGAGCCCGGCCGGACACAGCCCAAAAAGGCAACGTGGGCAACACCTCCGCTTCTCCGTCCCGTGGGCCCACCACCTAGGGGAAACAGCGATGGGGTCGGGTGCGCTGCCAGAAGGGTGGCAGTGAAAGCAGAGGGTCTCGACAGACCAGACCCGGGCGACAGAAGCTGGCTTTGGGGAGGTGGAACGTCACCTCTCTGGGGGGGAAGGAGCAGGAGCTTGTGCGGGAGGTGGAGCGTTACCAGTTGGATCTGGTTGGGCTCACCTCTACGCACAGCGGCGGCTCTGGAACCTTACTTCTGGATAGGGGTTGGACTCTATTCTTCTCCGGAGTTGCTCAAGGTGTGAGGCGCCGGGCGGGTGTGGGGATACCCACAAGTCCTTGGTTGGGTGCTTCGTTGTTGGAGTTTACCCCAGTGGACGAGAGGGTCGCCTCCCTACGCCTGCGGGTTATGGGGGGGAAAACTCTGACTGTTGTGTGTGCTTATGCACCAAACAGCAGTTCAGAGTATACAGCCTTCTTGGAGACCCTGGAAAGAGTCCTGTATTGGGCTCCTGAAGGGGACTCTTTAATCTTGCTGGGAGACTTCAACGCACATGTGGGCAATGATGGAGACACTTGGAGGGGAGTGATTGAGAGGAACGGCCCCCCTGATCTGAACCGGAGTGGTGGTTTGTTACTGGACTTCTGTGCTAGTCATGGATTGGCCATAACAAACACCATGTTCGAATATAAGGATGCTCATAAGTGTACGTGGTACCAGAGCACCCTAGGCAGAAGGTCCATGATTGATTTTGTTATCGTATCATCGGACCTGAGGCCGTATGTGTTGGACACTCGGGTGAAGAGAGCGGCGGAGTTGTCAACTGATCACCATCTGGTGGTGAGTTGGGTCGAGTGGCGGGGGAAGCCTCTGGATAGACCTGTTAAGCCCAAATGTGTAGTTCGGGTGAACTGGGAACGTCTGGAGGAGGCCCAAGTTCAGGAGGCCTTCAACTCACACCTACGGCGGAGCTTTTCGGGCATTCCTGTTGAGGTTTGGGTCATTGAACCAGAGTGGTCGGTGTTCAAAGCCTCTATTGCCGAAGCCGCAGCGGGGAGCTGTGGTCTCAAGGTCGTAGGTGCCTCAAGGGGCGGTAACCCTCGAACCTCCTGGTGGACACCGGTGGTCAGGGAAGCCGGCCGACTGAAGAAGGAGGCCTTCAGGAATTTGTTATCCCGGGGGACTCCCGAGGCAGATGCAAGGTACCGACGGGCCCGAAGGGCAGCAGCCTCGGCCGTGGCCGAGGCAAAGCAGCAGGTGTGGGAGAAGTTCGGAGAAGACATGGAAAAGGACTTTCGAGCGGCACCAAAGTTGTTCTGGAAAACTGTCCGACACCTCAGGAGGGGGAAGCAGGGAACCATCCAAGCTGTGTACAGTTAAGATGGGACGTTGTTGACCTCAACTGATGGAGTGTTAGGGCGTTGGAAGGAACACTTTGAGGAACTCCTGAACCCAACAACTCCGCCCTCTATGTTAGAGGCAGAGCTGGAGTATGACGGGGGATCAACACCAATATCCTGGGGGGAGGTCACTGAGGTCGTCAAACAACAGCAGTGGCAAAGCCCCGGGGGTGGATGAGATCCGCCCAGAAATGCTGAAGGCTCTGGGTGTTGAGGGACTGTCATGGTTGACACGTCTCATCAACGTTGCGTGGAAGTCGGAAACAGTACCGAAGGAGTGGCAGACCGAGGTGGTGGTTCCCCTTTTCAAAAAGGGGGATCAGCAGGTCTCCCTTGAAAAAGAGATCAATGATCTCAATGGGATTTATCTGTATAAATAAAGGTTTGAAATGAAATGAAATGAGAGGGTGTGTGCCAATTATAGAGGCATCACACTACTCAGCCTCCCCGGGAAAGTTTACTCTAAGGTACTCGAAAGGAGGGTCAGGCCGATTGTCGAACCTCAGATTGAGGAGGAACAATGCGGATTCTGTCCTGGTCGTGGAACGACGGATCAGCTTTTTACTCTTGCAAGGATCCTGGAGGAGCCTGGGAGTACACTTATCCAGTCTACATGTTTTTGAAGACTTGGAGAAGGAGTATGACCGAGTTCCCAGGGAGTTACTGTGGGAGGTGCTGCGGGAGTATGGGGTGAGGGGTCTCTACTCAGGGCCATCCAATCTCTGTACTCCCAAAGCGAGAGCTGTGTCCGGGTCCTCGGCAGTAAGTCGGGCCCATTTCCGGTGAGGGTTGGCCTCCGCCATGGCTGCGCTTTGTCATCAATCCTGTTTGTAATATACATGGATCGGATTTCGAGGCGTAGTCGTGGGGGAGGGGGTCTGCAGTTCGGTGGACTAAGGATTGCACCACTGCTTTTTGCGGATGATGTGGTTCTAATGGCTTCATCGGTCTGCGACCTTCAGCACTTACTGGATCAATTCACAACCGAGTGTGAAGCGGCTGGGATGAGGATCAGCACCTCCAAATCGGAGGATTTGGAGATTTGGAGGTCCATCGGTTTCCTGCTGATTCCTCAAATCAGCAGGAAACCGATGGACTGTCAACTCCAAGTAGGTAATGAGTCCTAACCCCAAGTGAAGGAGTTCAAGTATCTCGGGGTCTTGTTCTCGAGTGAGGGAACAATGGAGCGTGAGATGGGCCGGAGAATCGGAGCAGCGGGAGCGGTACTGCAGTCGCTTTACCACACCGTTGTGACGAAAAGGGGGCTGAGCCAGAAGGCAAAGCTCTCTGTCTACCGGGCCATTTTCGTTCCTACCCTCATCTATGGTCATGAAGGATGGGTCATGACCGAAAGAACGAGATCGCGGATACAAGCGGCCGAGATGGGTTTTCTCCGCATGGTGGCTGGTGTCTCCCTTAGGAATAAGGTGAGAAGTGCGGTCATCCGGGAGGGACTCGGAGTTGAACCGCTCCTCCTTCGCGTCGAAAGGAGCCAGTTGAGGTTGTTCGGGCACCTAGTTAGGATACCACCTGGGCGCCTCCCTAGGGAGGTGTTCCAGGCACGTCCAGCTGGAAAGAGACCAAGGGGTAGACCTAGGACCAGGTGGAGGGATTATATCTCTTCGCTGGCCTGGGAGCGCCTTGGGATCCCCCAGTCAGAGCTGGTTGATGTGGCCAGGGAAAAGAACGTTTGGGGCTCTCTGCTGGAACTGCTACCCCCGCGACCCGACCACGGATAAGCGGGAGAAGATGGATGGATGGACGTATATATATCCTATATATATGCTAAGGTCCCACTACTGACACGATAGCAGTCATTTAGTGCGCATATGTGTAATTAAACTCATGATATCAAAATCTCACTCCAGCCAGGTACCCAAAGTTGGCAACCCTGGCTTTGGGGCCTTGTAATATTGCACATGTGGGTTTGCACTTTATATAACAACTTCCTTTTGCACAGTAATAATGTCACTCAGCACTTTAGTGAACAGTTTGCACTTTATTAGCGTGATTTGCACAGTACAGTTTGGCATTGCATATTTGCACATTTTTATATAATTTATACTAGTTATTGTTCTAGTATTTATTAAATGATTAAACCGTATTAATTGGAATGTTGTCTGGTAGATGCTGGTCGGGTCCTCGGCTCCACCTGAAAGAGAGGGGAGTTAGCGAGAGCGCCGAAAGTGTTTATGATTGTGTAAGATTGACAGCGGATGAGATTAATCATTGTGTGCAAATAATATGTATTAGCGTGGATATATCATGACGTTAAGTTGCATTCATTGTAGAAGTGAACACTGTGTAAAGTTTACATCCATCGCTTACCCATGCTGTTTCGTCCTGTGTCCGCTCCAGTGTGTTTGGCCAAAATGTCCTCGGGTGAAACAAACGCTGACCAAAGAAGGTTCCGGGATGAACCAAGTAGCGAGATAGGCGCTGGGGTTTCTGTTTTAGGTGGGAATGTATTTATGTTTATTCTGTTCAGTTTGTTTTGGGTTAAATTAACAGATGGGTAGAAACAACTGGTAATGCTATCTATCTATCTATCAATCAATCAATCAATCAATCAATGTTTATTTATATAGCCCAATATCACAAATGTTACATTTGTCTCAGTGGTCTTCACAGTGTGTACAGAATATCAGTATGACAATACAACACCCTCTGTCCTTAGACCCTCACATCGTACAAGGAAAAACTTCTGGAGAAAACCCACAGTTTAAAGGGGAAAATGGGAGAAACTTCAGGGAGAGCAACAGAGGAAGGATCCCTCTCCCAGGACGGACAGACGTGCAATAGATGCTGTGTGTAAATTGAAAAGATAATATTACATGTTATTTGTTAGACGCTCTTATCCAAAGCGACTTACATAGTCAATACTGTGGGCAATCCCCACAGGAGCAATTTGGGGTGAAGTGTCTTGCCCAGGGACACAATACATTTGCAACATAGGTAGTCCAAATGTTTGGAAATGCATGTGTGTATAATAGGAAGATGAATCCACGAGGATATCCATCCAGGACCGATGATCCAGGACCACAGCCACGACTCGCGATTCAGGGCTCGCGACACAGGACCGCAGGATCATCCATGACTCCGTATCCCGGCGTATATAGACACCAAAAAGAAAGACATTTGGGGAAGCTGGGTTAATCGGAACATGAGAGTAAACAGGTATAGACAGAGAGAAGGAAGAAGTAAGATGTCCCCCGACAAACTAAGCCTATATCAGCAAAACTAGGGGCTGAATCTAATCAGCCCTAACTATAAGCGTTATCAAAAAGGAAGGTCTTAAGCGCACTCTTAAAAACGGATAGGGTGTCTGCCGCCCGAACACAAACTGGAAGCTGATTCCACAAATGTGGAGCTTGATAAGAAAAGGCTCTGGCTCCCATTGTACTTTTAGAGACTCTAGGAACAACCAACAACCCTGCATTCTTGGAACGCAATGCCCTAGTAGGACAGTAGGGTATAATGAGTTATTTAAGGTAAGCTGGCGCCTGCCCATTAAGGGCTTTGTAGGCGAGAAGAAGAATTTTAAATTATATCCTGTGTTCTATAGGAAGCCAATGTAAGGCAGCCAGAACAGGAGTAATGTGGTCCCTTTTCCTATCTCTGGTTAGTACACGAGCTGCAGCATTTTCAATCAGCTGAAGCGACTTGACTGACTTCTTGGTACTCCCTGATAATAAAGAGTTACAATAATCCAGCCTAGAAGTAACAAATGCATGGACTAGTTTCTCTGCATCGTTTTGAGGCAAGACATGCCTGATTTTTGCAATGTTACGTAGATGGAAGTAGGCGGTCCTTGAAATTGATTTTATGTGGGCGTTAAAGGATAAATCCTGATCAAATATAACACCAAGATTCCTTACAGTCTCACTGGAGGCCAAATTAATGCTATCCATAGTTAGTATATCTTTAGATAATTTGTTTCGTAGATTCTTCGTGTTACGGTAGAGCGAAGGAAGCAGGTAGGACCCAAATGCAGATTAAAGTGAAAAGAATTCCTTTATTTCAAGGCGCGCATATATATATATATATATATACACACAGGCAGAACAGAACACTCACCGAGGACAAGCCAAATCACAAGACAACCCGACAAAGAGAGACAGAAAACACACAACTTAAATACACCCAGAACTAATCACATAAACACGAGACAGGTGAGGAGGGAGGAGAAAACACATAGGTACCAGGTGAACACAATTGGGTAATCAGAGAGGGAAACCGACAGAAAGCAAACAGGCAGGAAACGGGGGAGAACACTTTACAAAATAAAATAGGAAACCCAAAGATAGAAAAGGACACGAAAAATACTAACACAGACAAATCCTAACACTTCGGGCCAAGTACAATAACTTGGTCGTGTTTAACATCAAAAAGTTTAAGGTCATCCACGTTTTTAAGTCCTTGAGGCAGTCTTTAATTGTATTTAGATGATTAATTTTATCAGGCTTGATTGATAAATATAGTTGAGTATCATCCGCATAACAATGAAAGTTTACAGAATGATTCCTTATAATATTGCCTAACAGAAGCATATATATTGTGAACAAAATAGGTCCGAGCACTGAGCCCTGTGGCAGTCCATGGCTAACTTTGGTTTGCGTGGAAGATTCATCGTTAACATGTACAAACTGAGAGCGTTCAGATAGATAGGACCTAAACTAGCCTAAAGCAGTTCTCTGTATGCCAACTAAGTGCTCTAGTCTTTGTAATAGGATATCATGGTCGATAGTATCAAATGCAGCACTGAGATCGAGCAAAACAAGAATAGAGACAAGTCCCTTGTCTGAGGATATTATAATGTTATTTGTGACTTTAACCAGAGCTGTCTCTGTGCTATGATGTGTTCTAAAGCCAGACTGAACATCTTCAAATAAATCATTGTTTTTTAAGTAATCACACAACTGTTTTGCGACCGCTTTCTCAAGAATTTTTGAGAGGAACGGAAGATTAGAAATAGTTCTATAGTTGGCTAAAACCTCTGGATCGAGGTTGTGCTTTTTAAGAAGCGGTTTTATCACTGCTACTTTGAATTATTGTGGAACATAGCCTGATAATAAAGACATATTTATAATATTTAATAAAGAAGTGCTAATTAATTGAAAAACTTCCTTCAACAGCTTAGTTGGAATTGGATCTAACATGCACGTTGATGGTTTAGAAGAGAGAATCATTGAATTTAATTAATAAAGGTTTATGGCTGAAAAGCATTCTAGTTTACTATCTAGTGTAATATTAGCTGTGGCTCTCTGTCAGCCTGGCTACAGTGCTGAAAATAAATCTTGCATTATTCTTATTCTCATCTATTAATGAAGAGTAGTAGCCTGCTTAGTGGAACGCCATATCCTTTCAAGTTGTCTCGACTTTTGCTTTATTTTGCGGGTTTTGGCATTATGCCATGGAGCTAATCTATGTTGTTTTATTTTCTTCTTTTTCAAAGGAGCAACAGAGTCTAATTTTATTCTCAGCGCATCTGTAGCACTATCAACAACATGATCAATTTGGGGTGGTGTACATTTTGTATAAGTTTCCTCCCTTACATGCAGACATGATATCGAGTTAAGTATTGGTGGAATCTCTTCCATAAATTTGGCTATAGCACTAACAGATTTCTGCTGCAGGAGCTTTTGACTAATGCTTTGTTGTCTCGTAATAGTACTTCACAAGTTGAACGTGATGTTGTGGATGTTCTTTATGACAATTATGATGACATGTGGTTGTATTACCTGTGAATGGTTTCTCCCAATTACATCCTTGGAAGATCCTCTATAAATGAGCCAGTCCTCAGTCGGAGAGGAAGGGGTGAACCTGTACAGAGAGGGGTGAACTTGTACAGAGAGGGATGAACACCTACATGCTGGCTACTGTTCTCTTGTGGTGTTTTTGGAATAAGTTCACCATGGTTTGCAACTCTACCTCCTCTCGTGGTCGATTCTTTCCCTGAAAATCCAACCGCTAAAGGGTCGCTGTCTCACAATTTGCAAAAGATAAAGACAAGACACCAAATGTGGACTATGGAAGTTGGATGGCTGAAAATATGTTGTTTTGTGTGAAGTCCTCACTAGTGACTCCTCCTGGCTGGTCATACACAGTGTGGCTCCTCGTCGGTAAGAAGCTGACATTGCCGAAGAAGCACACTGTTGTTGAGCAACTCTCTGGTCTATCACTGGAGTTGAAAGTCACGACCACGATGCAAAGTGGTCATGTTAATGTTGGGAACGTGCTTAAGACAAATCACACTGAATAAATGCAGCCCAGTCTGGGAGCAAAACAAAAGTGACCTGTTAAAGCTGGCAGCCAGTTCCTGTTCACAGTTTGCCTTCATTAAGTACCTTAATAATAATAATAATAATAATAATAATAATGCATTTTATTTATGGGCGCCTTTCAAAGCTCTCAAGGACACCTTACAGAGCATAATTAAAAACAAGCAATAAAGAAGATCACACAGTAATACTGTGACTTCAAAAATAAAGACTTAAAAACAAAGACTTAAAAACAACAATCAGTTTAGCAGAATTAAGATCTTGAATATGCCAGTTTAAAAAGGTGTGTTTTCAGGCTGGATTTGAAGGTTGAGAGTGAGTCCATATTGCGGATGTCTTGTAGGAGAGAGTTCCATAGACAGGGGGCAGAGTGGCTGAAGGCTCTTGACCCCATGGTGGTCAGGCGGGCAGAAGGTACAGTGAGTTGGAAGGCAGAGGAGGATCGGAGAGCACGAGAGGGAGTGTAGATGTGAAGGAGCTCAGAGAGATATGGAGGTGAAGAGTGAGAGGGCTAATGAGCCAGCACCATACTTCCTGTATGCGTTTTCTTGACCTGTATCTGATCTTGAAAAACTCTGGTAAGTACTTTTTATTTTATTTTATAATATCATGTAATTATTTAATGTTGCTTGGTGTGTGCTAAACAACCTCTGTGCATCTGTTGTATTTATTTTGTAACAGCACTATGGCTCGTAATGATTTAGAAGCATTTGGAAAAGTACCCCTCTATGTACAAATAATGTGGTGTAGACTTTTAATCAGATATTTTTTGTGTGTGTCTCAGTTCAGGAAAGTCTGAACCAAATACGAATTGGAATATTAGAGAGGATTAACTCTTTTGGTGGAACCCCATATGATTCATTCCCTGTGGAAAGTGAGTATATATGTATTTAAAACTGTATGTGTTTGTATCTAGCTTATTTTTTAAATCAAATATGTTTTTGTTTTTTTTGCTGATGTGTAAAATATCCAAAATAACGTTTTATATACTTACTCTCTTGTTAAAAGGTGATGAAGTTTGCAGCGTAAGCCAGCCATCAGTGTACCAAAACCTCCCCTCTCTGGTGTTTACACACAGCATACCTTCTGCGACAAGTGCTGATCTAAGTTTGATCTTCAGTGATCCTCTCACACACCACCCCTCAGAGAGCCAGACAGACTCGTCCCCCTATAACGCCCCCCTTCAACAGGTCTGATGCTAACCCCCAACACAAATAAGGAATTTGGTTTCTTTTTAATGGCCAAAGCAGATGAAATCACACCTACCTGTTATAACACCTCAACCCTCACATCAAAGGATTAGACAACAAAGGCGCTACACACGTAGGCATTTCACACCTACGTGTGATGACACCTCACCCCTCACATCAAAGGATCTCACACCTAGGTGTGAATTCACACCTACGTGTGACATCCACCTTGAACTAAGGGAGGCGGGACGTAGCTCATTAGCATAATTGGGGGCGGGCCCACCTGTCACTTTTCATGCATACTAATGTGATTGAAACAGCATCCTTATAACTACTGTTGTTGGTCGCGTTGCTCGCATAAACTCCCACAAGCTTCAGACACGCCCACCTCCAAGCTTTTTCCAAACGGGCCGTAAGTGACGGGCGGAGGCGGTTAATATTGCAGAGGTGGAAGTAGGCAAATTGAGTGATGTTGTTGATGTGAGCTTCAAATGATAAGGTGCTGTCAAGGATGACACCCAGACTCTTAACTTGGGGGGAGGGTGGGACTGTGGAATTGTCAATAGTGACGAAGAATTTGTCAGTTGTGGCAAGAGTGGACTTGGAGCCAACTAAGAGAAACTCAGTTTTATCACTGTGTAGTTTTAAAAAGTTGGATTAGAACCAGGATTTGATTTCCAGTAAGCAGTCGGAAAGTGCAGTGGGGGAGAGTGGAAGTGGGTTTGGTGGAGAAATAGAGCTGGGTGTCATCCGCGTAGCAGTGAAATTGGATTGCGTATATTGTGAAGATATGGCCGAGAGGTAGAAGGTAGATGATAAATAGGAGGGGGCCCAAGACAGAACCCTGAGGAACACCAGTGAAGACTGGATGGGACTGTGATTTGAAGTGTTTGAGTTGGACAAAGTGAGTACGGCCGGAGAGGAAAGATCTAAACCAGGTGTGGGATGTGCCAGTGATACCAATGGAAGATAATCTATCAAGGAGGATTTGGTGTGAGATGGTGTCAAAGGCTGCAGTCAGGTCAAGGAGGATGAGTATGGATAAGAGCTGCAGCATCTGATATCTAAGAAGTGTGTTACATTTGAAATGGCAGAAAGTCTTGTTGCAATTTCCAGATATTAAAAGAGGTCCCTTGAGTTTCTCTGGTAATTATCAATAGTAGCAGTTAAGGGAATACTGTTCGGACAATACCTGTGTTTGTGTTTTATATTGATTTCTCTGTTTTATCCTTTCATAAATGTGAGGACTAAAATGGCTATAAACCAGGGCTGTTTAGAGTAAACAGGGTTTTATTGCCCTATGGGGGGGGTGTAGGTATGCAGGACAGGGTGCTAGGTGGGGGAAGAGTATATTCTGCTTAAAATCTCTAGCATGTCATGTTGCAGGGAAGTCTACATATCTTGAATAGTATATGTGTGGGTTTAATTACTTTGTATTCTGTGTAACCAGAAGTTGGAGATATGAGAGATGAAATATTTGTGTTATCTTTGGAAGCGAGGAAATATCCTTTAAGACACATCTGAGGTCTCTGGAATGTGGGGGGTGTGTGTGTGTGTGGAGGCTGAGTAAACTCCACCCCTTCCTGTTTCTGTTGGTATGAAAGCCTATTCAGCTTTTTGTTCTGCCTCTCTCTTCTCGCGCCGCCCGGACCGGAAGGTCGTGGCAGCCCGTGAACAAGGGCCAGGAGTAGGCATATTCCTGACATTACGCATATGATATGGCTTTGTATGGTAATGTATTGATTGTATTGCATTGTTATATTACCATTAAAGTAAATTATTGTTTAACGGTTAATTGTATGCTCTGGATTCCTTCCTGTATGATAACCAGCTTGTTAGGGACGCGCAGAGATTTGGAAAGCGGACAAGTTATCCCTCAAAATCTCTATCAGAGCCCAGAATCAGCTGCTACCAGGAGATTGTTTGTGATTTTAACCATGGCCGTCTCTGTACTCTGTGAGGAGCGGAAACCAGACTGAAATTCTTCAAAAAGATTATTGTTGTTCAGATGAGTGTGGACTTCTGCTGCAACTGTTTTTTTGAGTATCTTGGAGAGAAATGGTAAATTAGAGATTGGGCGGAAATTAACCTTCATTTCTGCCAGTACATTCAGCAATAAGGACTTGGCGTTTACATATCCAGTTCTAGCTCCTGGGTCCTCAAACTGAAATTAAAAAAGTTGTAGAAAAATCAAGAACATTTAGTGTTTGGATTCAGTAGAGTTAAACAAAATGTATTTGTGCTGCAATGCGTTTTTTTTCCTGTGCATGAGGCCTGCCATCAGCTCAGCTGGCAAACCAGACATCTGTACATTAGAGCTGCATTTGTTATAATAGTCACAGTATGCCTTTCCCACCTTTACCACCAAAACCTCTACTTACTTCCCCTACCACGTAAGATCCCTCGAAGCAATCCAAGCCGCAGCCCACTCATCTGCCCAAGACAATTAATAAAATCCTGTACAACCGTCTGACTGTTGACATGTTCAACAGGAGTTGATTCTGTGGTTGCATTTTGATATGGAGAGCCAAGGTTGCCTCCAGGGCTGGAAATTAAGCTTTCCCACTTAACATTTTTACATGCTACTGACAGGCTGTGTCCAACAGGCTGAACACCACACTCTCAGCCTGTTGGACACAGCAGCCAAGAGTGGGCGGCTGGAAATTAGACCATCCAATTTCCAAGTGTTTGAGATGAAGAGAGGCAAGGGAAGCAGAGGGGGAGGCAAACGAGGACAGAAGGGGCAGGAGCCACGGGAATACAAGAAGTGCCGTGAATTTTTAAAACATCGACTTCTTGTCTCTTTGACTTCTTGGCTTCCCGTGGCTTTTTTCAAGGCAAGGCAATTTTATTTATATAGCACTTTTCAGCACGTGGCGATTCAAAGTGCTTTACAGATTAAAAGCAAACGACATTTAAGAACAAATACAGCACAAATACATTTTCAAAGAAATATGATTTGCATGCAACGAAATCCAAAACTACAGATGTAGCACTCCAGATCAGACTCAAAAGGGTGTGTCCCAGTCAAAAGCCCAGCGGATGCCAGGGGCTGGGGGTGTTGCCAAATTGCTAGAGGGCGTTGCCCAATTTCCCCATTTGTTCAATTACAGGATTTAACCATGAGATGGCGCTTCATTCACAAAATACACAATGGGTGTTGTAGAAACATCAATATTTTAGATCAAATAAAGTATATAGTTTGCTTTATGCAGTATATTTCCTGTAATATTGTACAGTAGATTGAAGTAAATCAACTTATATATTAAGATAAGATAAGATGGACCTTTATTAATCCCGTGGGGAAATTCAGTAGTTCAAACAGCAACAGGGTGAGAGTGAAAAACAGGACAGCACAGATTCACACAGATTAATAAAATCAAAAATAAGATGAGCGATAAAAAATAATAATAATAATGAGAAACTATGAAATAAGAAATGAATAAAACTAAAATGTAATTATCATATCATATATTATAATGTATTGTATTATTAAGTAATATCATACATTAACCCCATTATAGCAGATGCCACATTAAATGGATGAACACATGTATGCATCAATAATTACAACAGAGTATTTCTAAATACAAGTTGTAAAAATACTTATATGTATTTAATATTAACCCTTTGGAGTCGACCGTCACGCCGGCGTGATCAGATCACATGACCTGTTCAAGCCGGTGCCGCATAAAACAACAGTCCGGACAACATTGCCGTGTGTTTCTGTCGAAAGTGCTGGCTTGAAACTACTGTATATCCCAGTCTTTGATTCATGCAAAAAGACCCAGTAAACACGGAGATACGGTGATATAAAGTTAATACATTTCAAAAGTATGAAATATGGAAGCACATATTTGAATATCTTCGCCATATTTGATCATTTTACGAAACGGAAAATACTGGAAACTGTAGATCCTGCTCAACAGGATGTATATGTGTATTTCTGTCGAAAGTACTGGCTCGAAACTATATGCCAGTCTTTGTTTCATGCAAAAATACCCAATAAACACGGACATACGATGATATAAAGTTAATACAGATATATTTCAGAAGTATGAATAATGGAAGCACATATTTTAATATTTTCGCCGTATTTTATCATTTTACGAAACGGAAAATACTGGAAACTGTAGATTCTGCTCAACAGGATGTATTTACCAGGAAGGGGTGAGGTAATCAGGTAAACGGAGTGATACGAAACGAGACGAAAAGAGACGAAGAGGGACGGCGGGACCGAAGAGGGACGGCGGGACCGAAGAGAGACGGCGGGAAATGGAGAGAGACGAAGATATACGAAGACAGGCTGCGGGAGACGAAGAGAGGCTGCGGGAGACGAAGAGAGGCTGCGGGAGACTGCAATTGAAGTAAAGTGACAAACAAACATTGAAAATGTAGATATAGTTAGATATATTTAGAGTTTTGAAGACTCAACTATGATGAAGAGAACTCTGAACGTGAGTCAAGCTTTAAGCTTGTTTTTTGACATGGAGGAGGAGGAATCTGTGATGTTGCCCTCTGTGTCGTAGTTGACAGAAACCGCTTTGAAGCGTGGCACAGATAAAGACAGAAAAAACAGATTTTTGTACATAATGTGTATATATATATATATTTGTATTATATTTATAATAACACTTTTGCCTTATCAGAATGAAATCCCATGCTACCTCAATCAAACTTTCACATTATCATAGTCACATCCCATGTATATATTTCCAGCTTTTAAATGGTTTCGTTGTGTATGTTTGTGTTTTTACATATATGTTGTGATTTTGGGTCCAAAATGTTCATATAGTAGAAGATCACCTACATCCAAACGAAATAAATCTAATTAATTATGATGAATACGTTAAGTCTTGTTCATTGTTTTTCACTTTTATTAAATGTTTGATATTTCTTTCTCTGTGTGCGGGGGATCACAGGAGGGGGGAGAGCTGTGGAATGTGACTCCACACATTCCGATGGCCAATTAGTTTTAAACAAAGGGTCCCCAACATACATATGAAACATGGGGGGGTTGGGGCTGGAGAACGGTATGGTCCTACCGTTTTCATACTTTATATATCTTAGCATATTCATACACACTGTTCATACTGCTCACAGGCTGATATCTAGTGTATTCATACCCCTCACTGTTTATTCATCATTCAATTAATTATATATTTTATTCTGTAGATTGTGAACATTACTTTTCACTTTACTGCTTGTTGCTCCTGGTTAGAAGCTAAACTGCATTTCGTTGTCTCAGTATCGGCGGTCACTCCTGATGAACCCACCAGGGCTGTTTCCTCAGAACGAGAGGAAAGTTTTTACCAGGACAGCTTTTTTAAGGGACAGCATCGCCCTGAGATCTATGCTGCTAATATGTTCATGGCCATAACGCCATTTGTAACATAGGCTATGGGAGAATGGTGAAAATAACCAACTGGACTGGGACCAATGGGAAAATGCCTCTTCCCCTCAATGTGAAGCAACAGATTGAGTCTTATGTTTCCAATCGGTTCCCAAATCTGAACATTGACCAGTGGCATAAGATCAGGAGCCGGGTAAACGAGAGACTGAAATCGCGAAATCCCGAAATCGCTCGTCCTGGTTTCCGCAGCAGATAGGCCTACAGCATGTGTCTGTTACTGTATGTCAGTTATTTTAAATAAAATGGTGAAAACTGAACTTGAAAATTGTTTCCTCTTTTTATTTTCGGGATGGGGAGACGTGTGTGATTAAAAATTCATTCGCAGAAATGTAAAGTGATCTAACTAAGTTCTATTCATATTCTTGACGGGAAGAGCCGTGTAAATGGGTGGCCATATGCATTTGAAAAGCAATATAAATCACACAGTTATTATGCAATAGGCTATAAAAGCACCACCGATTACCTTTCTCCAATTCAAACTCTTGACGGGAAAAAAGGAAGGTGTAAATGGTTGGGCTATACTGTACTGTATACATACAAAGGCCATTCAATAGACGTTCAATATATAGTATTCGTTTATTAGAGTCGGCTTGACTCGGTTTGCATTCATAAAGAATGCACAAATGTGTTTAATCGTTAATGTCATAGTATTCGTTTATTAGTCCCCGAGGGGAAATGGGTAGCAGCACATCACAGAGGCATTTAAAAAGTGAAGAACATTCAAGTTAAACAATACTAAGTAAACAATTAACACAGTAAATTATGTGGATTAAATCACATTTATTTCGTTAAAAATAAACGAAATGACTCGGTTTGCATTCATAAAGAATGCACAAACGTGTTTAATCGTTCATGTCAGATATGTACTAAGTAAATAGCCTACATTAGTTCCTGCTCAAGATTAGATTCAACTTTATTGTTATTGCACAGGTACTGAGACAACGAAATGCAGTTTAGCTTCTAACCAGGTGCAACAAGCAGTAAAGTGAAAAGTAATGTTCACAATCTACAGAATAAAATATATAATGAATTGAATGATGAATAAACAGTGAGGGGTATGAATACACTAGATATCAGCCTGTGAGCAGTATGAACAGTGTGTTAATCGTTAATGTCAGATATGTACTAAGTAAATAGCCTACATTAATTTCATGATGGATTAAACCACATTTATTTCGTTAAAAATAAACAAATGATTAAATGCAGGGTGAATTGCCCTAATGTGGAACATTTTTGCATTTCAGACTTCGGGAATATATTGTGACATGAAGCCGATACAATAAATCAAAATCCAGTAACATTCTGAAATCCCCAGGATGTGTCCTAATCAAACCAAAAGAGAACATGCAGATATTAAACTCATACAAGAAATGGTAGACATATTAGTACTCTTAGTGCCAAGTTGTCTCAGACAATCTGTTTTCCTAATGTGGGACAGTTCTGTGCAAAATGTGGGACACTGAAAAGTCTATATTAAAAAGCCTCAGTCACCTTCATTCATGTAATAAAAAAATCTCAGGCCAGTAACACTCAAAGCTACAGTAAATGTGCAATACCATGCTATGTTACTATTTATAATGTTATTGTTGTTACAACAGAAGATGTTTTTATTTAAATTGAAGTTAAATGCATCAATCTGGTGCACTGAGGGCAAAATTAGTAGATTTGTGGATACGGCTCTCAACACTCATATGAAACAGAACTGTTCTTACAATGTGTGTTGGAAGGTATTAAATTACTATGCATATTTTATTGTGTAAACACACAGCTGATCACCTGAGAGCTGCCGTTTCATTCAGAGCGTTTAAAAAAAACGACGGTCTGATTTCAACAACTCAATGTGTGATTATTACACATTATTACAGCAGTAATATTAGACACTAATAATACAGTAAACTATGAACACTGTACATATTATTGTTTGCCCGTGGGATTAGGATGATCGGTAGAGAGCCGCTGCGTCGGATGTGATATAAAAACAAAGCGATTATTGTCGTTGTTGTAAACTCACGTGGATTAAATGGAGTGCATTAATTTCAACTCGCGAAATATGATACATTAAATGATCGCGAGGATCACGATCAAACATCGTTTGTTTGACCCTGGATGCATTTCCTGATCTAAAAACATAGCGAACAAACTTACGCGGCGTAAATTACGCCAACGTGAATTAAACATTATTTTGTTAAATAAAAACATGGTGATGTTTAGTAAATGATTACATGTCTCTTACTTAAGCACAGAATGTGATCCTATCCGTCACATATATGGATCTTAACAAATATCCGCTATATCAGATCCCTGTAGATCAGCTGTTTATTTCACATGAGTTCCAGTGTGGCAGCTTTTCACGGCTCCCCCTGGTGGATCCATGATCCATTGCTGCTGGTTTCATTATAATTAAATGTATTTATCAAGGGGGCGTTTCAAGTCCTGCGGGGGGATTTTCCTTTTCAGCAGGGGCCCACCCCGTGCCGATCACGGACCCGCCCGGGTAGGCGTCTGAAACGAAGCGCTACATCTGTAAGGAAAAAGGAAAAGGGTGTCCGGAAGATCAAATACCCAAACCCCAACTTGTCATACAGATGTCATACAGAAATGTGGACATTATGTCTATTAAAAGACTTAAAATATGTCAAACCAACCTACTAATTGACCAACCGGTAAGTCTAGAACAGGGGTCTCCAACACGTCGATCAAGAAGCAACGTTACTACGCTATAATCGATAATCGAGCGGCGAGCTACTGAAAAGCTGCCCGCGAGCTCGCGGGCAGCGATTTTTCGGCCGCGGCCGGACAATAAAGTGTTTTTATTTTAGAATTGTTTCTGTCACACAAATATAAAATTGGTCCGTGACGCAGAGATCAAGGAGCAGACGTGACAGCGGCACAGCTACACCACACACGGAGCAGTCTGCTTTATCCAGCAGCACCAGTCAGAACCAACGGCAGAATAACTTAGAGACCGAAGCCTCCACAGTCACATGCATTCCGGGGGCCAGAGCGGGCGACGTTGAGGCGCATCTTAAACTGCTGGCTAAAGATAAACGTAAATACAGTAGGATTGTTATTCACGTCGGTGGTAATGATGTTCGTTTACGCCAATCAGAATGCACAAAACTTAATGTGGAGTCGGTGTGTAGTTATGCTAAAACAATGTCGGACACCGTAATCTTCTCTGGTCCCCTCCCCAATCTGATCAATGATGACATGTATAGCCGCATGTCATCATTTCAGCGCTGGTTGTCTTGGTGGTGCCCAGCAAACAATGTGGGCTTCGTAAATAATTGGACAGCCTTCTGGGGAAAACCTGGTCTGATTAAGAGAGACGGCATTCACCCTACTTTGAAAGGTGCAGATCTCATTTCGGCAAACATTTCAGGGCTTTGTGGACGTAATCCATGACAAACTGGAGTTGAGACCAGGAGGCAGAGTCGCAGTCTTACACGCTTCTCTGCGCTCTCTCCTAGGCAGTCACCCATAGGAATCCCGAACCCAATAAAATACCCAATATTAGCGGTGTGTGTGTCTGCCCAAGGACAATTTAAGGTAAAACCTAATAGAGGTGTCATACATAATAACCTAATAAAAGTAAATGTAACAACTACTACAGTGCAACAAAACAGGAAGATTAAATGTGGTCTCTTAAACATAAGATCTCTAGCATCTAAAGCAATATTGGTAAATGATTTAATATCAGATTATAATATTGATATATGCTGTCTCACTGAAACTTGGTTGAGACATGAAGAATATGTCAGCATAAATGAGGCCACTCCACCCAGCCATGTCAACACTCATATTGCTCGAGGCACGGGCCGAGGAGGTGGAGTTGCAGCAATCTTTGACTCAAGTTTACTTATCAATATTAAACCAAAATGTAATTATACCTCTTTTGAAAGCCTCGTTTTTAGTCTTACGCATCCGACCTGGAAAACTTTGCAGCCAATCTTATTTGTTACAGTGTATCGTGCACCAGGTCCTTATTCAGAATTCTTATCAGAATTCTCTGAGTTTTTATCAACTTTGGTTCTTAAAACAGACAAAGTAATTATCGTAGGTGACTTTAATATTCATGTTGACGATGATAAAAATAGCCTTACTGTTGCATTTAACTCTATATTAGATTCTGTTGGTTTCTGTCAGAGTGTAAATAAACCAACCCACTGTTATAATCACACTCTCGACCTTGTTCTGACTTATGGTATTGAAATTGAGCAACTATTAGTCGAACCGCATAATCCTGCTTTATCCGACCATTTCTTAGTAACTTTTGAAGTACTGTTACTAGACTACAAAGCATTAGTCAAAAGCTCTTGCAGCAGAAACCTATCTGTTAGTGCTATAGCCACATTTAAGGAAGAGATTCAACCAATACTTAACTCGATAGCATGTCTGCATGTAGGGGAGGAAACTTATACAAAATGTACACCACCCCAAATTGATCATGTTGTTGATAGTGCTATAGATGCGCTGCGAATAAAATTAGATTCTGTTGCTCCTTTGAAAAAGAAGAAAATAAAACAACATAGATTAGCTCCATGGCATAATGCCGAAACCCGCAAAATAAAGCAAAAGTCTAGACAACTTGAAAGGATATGGCGTTCCACTAAACTTGAAGAATCTCGTTTAATTTGGCATATTACTCTCAATGAATATAAGAAAGCACTGCGTAAAGCGAGAGCAGCCTACTACTCTTCATTAATAGATGAGAATAAGAATAATGCAAGATTTCTTTTCAGCACTGTAGCCAGGCTGACAGAGAGTCACAGCTCGATTGAGCCTTCTATTCCCTTAGCACTCAGTAGTAATGATTTTATGTGCTTTTTTAACGATAAAATTGTTACTCTTAGAAACAAAATTAATGACCTCTTGCCTTCGACCAGTATAGTGTTATCAACAGCTCCCGGAATCGTAAGTTCTAATATTACACTAGATAGTAAACTAGAATGCTTTTCAGCCATTAACCTTGAACAATTACATTCAATGATTCTCTCTTCTAAACCATCAACGTGTATGTTAGACCCAATTCCAACTAAGCTGTTGAAGGAAGTTTTTCCATTAATTAGCACTTCTTTATTAAATATTATGAATATGTCTTTATTATCAGGCTATGTTCCACAATCATTCAAAGTAGCAGTGATAAAACCGCTTCTTAAAAAGCACAACCTCGATCCAGAGGTTTTAGCCAACTATAGACCTATTTCTAATCTTCCGTTCCTCTCAAAAATTCTTGAGAAAGCGGTCGCAAAACAGTTGTGTGATTACTTAAAAAACAATGATTTATTTGAAGATTTTCAGTCTGGCTTTAGAACACATCATAGCACAGAGACAGCTCTGGTTAAAGTCACAAATGATATTCTAATAGCCTCAGACAAGGGACTTGTCTCTATTCTTGTTTTGCTCGATCTTAGTGCTGCATTTGATACTATCGACCATGATATCCTATTGCAAAGACTAGAGCACTTAGTTGGCATACAGGGAACTGCTTTAGGCTGGTTTAGGTCCTATCTATCTGAACGCTCTCAGTTTGTACGTGTTAACGATGAATCTTCCACGCAAACCAAAGTTAGCCATGGAGTGCCACAGGGCTCAGTGCTCGGACCTATTTTGTTCACATTATATATGCTTCCGTTAGGCAATATTATAAGGAATCATTCTGTAAACTTTCATTGTTATGCGGATGATACTCAACTATATTTATCAATCAAGCCTGATGAAATTAATCATCTAAATAAAATGCAAGACTGCCTTAAGGACTTAAAAACGTGGATGACCTTAAACTTTTTGATGTTAAACACGACCAAAACTGAAGTTATTGTACTTGGCCCGAAGAATCTACGAAACAAATTATCTAAAGACATACTAACTATGGATGGCATTAATTTGGCCTCCAGTGAGACTGTAAGGAATCTTGGTGCTATATTTGATCAGGATTTATCCTTTAACGCCCACATAAAATCAATTTCAAGGACCGCCTACTTCCATCTACGTAACATTGCAAAAATCAGGCATATCTTGCCTCAAAACGATGCAGAGAAACTAGTCCATGCATTTGTTACTTCTAGGCTGGATTATTGTAACTCTTTATTATCAGGGAGTACCAAGAAGTCAATCAAGTCGCTTCAGCTGATTCAAAATGCTGCGGCTCGTGTACTAACCAGAGTTAGGAAAAGGGACCACATTACTCCTGTTCTGGCTGCCTTACACTGGCTCCCTATAGAACACAGGATAGAATTTAAAATTCTTCTTCTCGCCTACAAAGCCCTTAATGGGCAGGCGCCATCTTACCTTAAAGAACTCATTATACCCTACTGTCCTACTAGGGCATTGCGTTCCAAGAATGCAGGGTTGTTGGTTGTTCCTAGAATCTTTAAAAGTACAATGGGAGCCAGAGCCTTTTCTTATCAAGCTCCACATTTGTGGAATCAGCTTCCAGTTTGTGTTCGGGCGGCAGACACCCTATCCGTTTTTAAGAGTGCGCTTAAGACCTTCCTTTTTGATAAAGCTTATAGTTAGGGCTGATTAGATTCAGCCCCTAGTTTTGCTGATATAGGCTTAGTTTGTCGGGGGACATCTTACTTCTTCCTTCTCTCTGTCTATACCCGTGTACACTCATGTTCCGATTAACCCAGCTTCCCCAAATGTCTTTCTTTTTGGTGTCTATATACGCTGGGATCCGGAGTCATGGATGATCCTGCGGTCCTGTGTCCTGGATCGCGAGCGCTGGATCTTGAGTCGTGGCTGTGGTCCTGGATCATAGGTCCTGGATGGATATCCTCGTGGATTCATCTTCCTATTATACACACATGCATTTCCAAACATTTGGACTACCTATGTTGCAAATGTATTATCTTTTCAATTTACACACGGCATCTATTGCACGTCTGTCCGTCCTGGGAGAGGGATCCCTCCTCTGTTGCTCTCCCTGAGGTTTCTCCCATTTTTCCCTTTAAAACTGGGTTTTCTTTGGAAGTTTTTCCTTGTACGATGTGAGGGTCTAAGGACAGAGGGTGTCGTATTGTCATACTGATATTCTGTACACACTGTGAAGACCACTGAGACAAATGTAACATTTGTGATATTGGGCTATATAAATAAACATTGATTGATTGATAACCCGCTCTGAATCAGGCCGCGTCGCTGCGGCTCAGAGACACACAGGGAGGGATTTGTATTTATGAAAAACACTCGTTATCGTAATGTCAGGTTTTTGGTGGATTTAATCAAGTCTTGGATTGCAGAGTATGAATGTCCTCTCGCTATTTTCAGTTGATAAATACGTGTGTAAAGTTTGTGAAGGCAGGAGGAAAGCTTCCGCAATCACCGTCTCCTCTCGGTTCCTCCAAACCCCGCCCCCTCCTGAAAAATAACTACTAATAAGAGTGACAGGCTGATAGAAACTTTATTATTCACTGATTGAGATGATGAAGCTAACTTAATCTCATACATTCATGGGATTCATGTAACAGTAAGACAGAGAATGTAAGTGTGCACCCACATGCACTATTTTTGGTCTAGAACAATGCAAAAAATGCAAAAAACAATGCAAAACAATGCAAAAAAAATGTTATCACCCTTTTTATTATAAAATAACTTTTAACATGAAAATGATAGAGGAAATGTATCTCCCAAGAATAGCAAGCCTTCCAAACTAGTAAGCCCATCCAAAAAAAAACTCAACTTAAGTTGACAAAAACTCAGAATTTGACCTTGGTGTACAGCAGTGGTTCTCAAACTTTTTCTGTCAGGCCCCCCCTTTGGAGAAAAAATAAAGTCGGGCCCCCCCAACACAAATAGTCAGGCTCAGTGGTGGCGCCAGATATTTATTTTGGGGGTGCTGTGGGGTAGCTTGACGTTTCATAGAGGGTGCCCAAATATTTAGGGTTTCCCATTAATGTACCGGTCGATACAGTGGAATGTTCTACTGCAACACTCCCCACGCATATACACAGTGTACCCGCGACAGTGTTACAATGAAGGCTCGATAATCAGCTCACGGCATATAGGTGTACTATAGGTAAAGTGCTATTTTTATAGGTGGTGTGTGGACCTCACATAGGGGGGTCCGGGGGCATGCTCTCCCGGGAAGATTTTTAAATATTGAAGTTAAAAGCATCAATCTGGTGCACTTTGAGAGCAAAATGAAGAGATCTATGGACACATCTCTCAACACCCATATGAAACAGAACTGTGAACAGATTTACTTTTTCTTTATAGATATTTTACAAATCACTCCCCTTTTAAACTTTATTCCTTTTTTAATGTCATATAGTATTTCATACCATTTATTCTCTTATTTTTTTATAACTATAATGATCATATAAATGTGTGCCTCGGAAATAATTGTTTACATTAATGGTGACCAAAAAGTTTGAGACCCACTGAGATAACACTGAGCGTCCTTTAGCTCACTGAGTCTCTCAGTCCGACAGGAGAGGACTCTCCTCCACTTTGTTGTTGAAAAAACTCCTTATATCCATCAGCGTAGCTCGCTAGCACCAGAAGCTAACAAGAACAATCTCCGGTACCGGTGCGCTCTCTCTCGCTCGTGCACGCACACAAAATGGCTCATTCCACACACACACAGAGCTGAGCTTAAATGAAACATCAAAATATTTTTTTTTATCTTTTTTTTTTTTTTATTAACCATTTTCCCCCTGGTCTCTTGCGCCCCCCCCCGTCCTGCCTCATTCCACTGTTGTACAGTATGCACAACACAGTGTAAACAGCACAGAAATGTTCTCCAAAATATACTGCAACCTACTTAATCCGCAAATGTATGGAGCCCAGTTATATTCTCCATTAATGAGTGTGAGTTTTTAACCTGTTAAACCCCAAAGTCCCGGCGGGTACTTTACTTTTTTTTTTTCACCACAGTGTCTCAGGGGATCGTAATATTTAAGAACCTATTAATGTGTTATACCAGATTAACGGAAATAATCTCAGCTAACTGACGATACAAACCATTTTTACCAAAACAAAACACAAGTCTCATAAGAAGCATCTAAATGACCCCTGAGCGAAAAATGCTAACGCACTTTGGCACAGAACTCAAGATAAAAGTACCCTTATTATTATTTATCGTAGCTGCACTTACAAGATATCCGATTAAAGCTGAGGTTCCACAGATTATTTAGGTATATAGTATCATCACTGAGTGATCTGAACTGGGACAGGGGAAGCAAACACAGACATCACAACACGTACCTTTACGTAGCCTCTAGGAGAGATGTCTCACCGTAGATGTCAATCTGATCAAAATACGTGTTCAATGGCATTAAAACGAGAAAGAAAAAACGCGGCTGAAGAGGTTAATCCATAGGTTTTTAACGTCTCTGTATAAAAAAATGATTTAATTTAGAATCCATAATTCCATTTTTATGTAAATATCGCAGAGCAAAAGTTAGCTGCTAATGGTAGCCACCAAAGTGGCTGCTGCTTCCGGTCTTGGCTATGTGGCAGTCCAGCGCAGTCTAACACACACACATTACCAAATAAGGAGTGAGAGTGACGCGTAGCCAAAACCGGAAGCTGCATACACTCTGGTGGCTACCATTAGCAGCTAACTGTTGTGCTCCGATTTGTACATAAAAATGGAATTATGGATTATAAACAATTGCTTCCAAACCACAGATACATTATCAACCAATGGATCAACCGATTCAGCCACGTTTTTTATTTCTCGTTTTAATGCCATTGAACACGTCTTTTGATCAGATTGACAGCTACGGTGAGACGATCTCCCGAAAAAGCTCCGTAAAAGGTACGTGTTGTGATGTCTGTGTTTGCTTCCCCTGTTGCGAGATCGGATCGCTTAGATACTATACTTAAATAATCTGTGGAGTCTCAGCTTTAATCGGATATTTGTATGTGCAGTTTCGATAAGTAATAAGGGTATCTTTATTTTGAATTATGTGCAGTGTGTTAGCATTTTTTTTTTTTAAATGAATAAAACCGCACGTCCCTGCGGTGTGAATGCGCATGCGCATACCGCGGTTATCGCCATGACACGGTATATCGTTCAGCCCTAGTGTGTGTGTGTGTGTGTGTGTGTGTGTGTGTGTGTGTGTGTGTGTGTGTGTGTGTGTGTGTGTGTGTGTGTGTGTGCACATGTTTATGTGAATTGATGTGTATAAGAAGCAATCACTGGCATAAAAGATAAAGATTAGGGGTTGGAAACATTTCATACCCTACAAGGTACTTTTTGCCAAGTATGTTCAAATCCATCAATCTGTTGACAACATAAAAGGAAACATCCCAATGTTTTCAAATCTCTTATTACATTTTTACATTAAGCTCCATACAATTATATATTATTATATTATTTTGTTTTACTTGCTTGTAAGTGCTTTGAGCACCAGGAAAAGCACTTTATAAATGTAATGTATTATTATTATTATAATTATTATTATTATATAAATTGTTAGATGTCTTATTCTCCCTCTAATTGGCTGTCTGTGCTTTTCTCTCTTAAAAAGTGGCACTATTTCTCTTTGACTTGCTGCATGACTGTGTGTGTGTGTGTGTGTGTGTGTGTGTGTGTGTGTGTGTGTGTGTGTGTGTGTGTGTGTGTGTGTGTGTGTGTGTGTGTGTGTGTGTGTGTGTGTGTGTGTGTGTGTGTGTGTGTGTGTGTGTGTGTGTGTGTGTGTGTGTGTGTGTGTGTGTGTGTGTGTGTGTGTTAGAAAGTGAGAGAGTGTCATGTTGGGTACACAGATGGGCGAGCAGAGGATGATTAGAGTGGTATTACACATTACACATTGATACACAACAAGATGTAATACACAACATTGAGTGGAGCCAACTGACTTATATCGCAGTTTCTAAAGTAGATTTCCAATCAACAATAATGTGTTTAAATTCAAAGGTTTTACATACTGAAAACGAATTGGTGATACCCAATCTGAAAATGATTTGCTTCCGAGTTTCAAAATGGCAGCTTTGAATGTGACATTAGTTGATTTTGCATGAGTTTTAAAGATGTGTTAGATGTGTAATGGTTCCTGAGAGTATTGGATTCATTTAACTGAGGTGAGTGACAGGAGTATCATCGGTATGGTATTGGGTAAGATACTGAAATCTTACATTTCTCCCTTAATGGCAACACAGTCTCACTCCCTGATAGTCCAATAGCGACGCATGGTCAGGGTCCTTTCGTGTGCAGTTGTGACGCGCCGAGTCTCCTTCAGCTTCATAAACGGACGCAAAGAGCTTTCAACTGATTGCAATGTATTCCCATCGGCGGCGGTATTTGACGCTCAGGGAAGCACCGCATCGGTCCATGTCGGCGGCAGTTAAAGGCAATGTGAGCAATAATTCCCATTGGATAACGGAGAATTTTAATCCCGGAAATAAGTATTCTCCTTACTGTTGATTGATTTTACGGTGATATCTGCACTATACTCATCAACTCAAAAACAGCAGATTATCCTTGTTAATTACACAACATTGATTGGTTTAAATTGTGTACAACGGTTTTGTGTTTTTCCCCTTCGACTCTGAGAAACAAATAGTTGCATCACACTACCCATAATCCTCAGCTATCGTTTGAGACTACACCATGCGCTTTGCTTGACAAACCCCGTGATTAGTCCTCAAGCTCTGATTTGTTGACCTCCAACTGCATTCCATACGAAACAAAAACGTTTCATAAAAGATGAAATCATACTTTATTCAGCAGTGCTTACTTTACTCTTTGAAAGTCATCACATCAATACATTGTAATAAATGGTTCGGCTGCATTAAATATTACACATCTGGCTTAGTTCTTTATTTATCTACAGAGATTGGGCCTCAGAATAGACCAGAAACTATTCTTTTACCTTTCTGTTTTAATTTCACAATAAAGTTAGTAGTAATATTTTGTTTTGATATTATTATTTTTTGTTAACTAGACCGCTGGGTTGTGTTAAGAACATATTTTCTGTGTTGCTGTGGATTTTTCCCATCGCTTTTGTGTTGCAAATATCAAAACAATATGTGTGGTCGTCTGTGGATAACAAAATGTAAACTTGACAGCTTTTTAACCCAAACCACCGACTGGTTAAAGCACGTTATTACACATTTAGAGTAATTGCAAATGCAGGTAGATTGTGTTGCTTTTTAATGACTGTTTTTAAATGCCTTCTTCTATGCTGTTGTATTAGCTGTAAAGTGTCTCTAATGTAGGCTATTTTTATTATATGTACAGCACTTTGGCTCGACCAAAAATCGTTTATAAATGTGCTATATAAATAAAACTTGATTTGATTTAATGTCTTTCATTTTTGTAAAGCACTTTGAATTACCTTGTTTTGAAAGGTGCTATATAAATAAACTTGCCTTGCCTAAGGTCTGCTGCATGTTTTGTTGAATGTGTTATATTTGAAGAAAACATTTAAATATTAAGAGTACATACAAATTATGGGGAAATTAGAAGGTCATTGATAGAAATATAGAATAGAAAATATCAAGAAGATACTGTAAATGATTTCTACAATAAAACAGTTTAGTGCCGGATGTACAAAGATATTAATAGGAGGATGTGCAAAACAGACAAACTAATTAGGCTTTATTAAAAGATGAAATAATACTTTAGGTTAAGGTTTTCTTTTAAATACATGTACGCAAAAAGCTTTGGGGGTATCTACAGATAAATATTAAGCCTGAGTACTTAAAGTCTAATATATTCCATGTTTTTTTTTGGGACTTGACAATCAACTTTCCATCAATGTTAACTATGTTGAAGCACTTATTTTAACCGATATTATACATATTAATTATACTCTTTTAAGATGTATGTAGATAGAATTAGAAATATGCAGAATATGACAGTTTAATGGTGGTGGTACTCACATATTGATAGATGTCTTGTAATGCACTGTTGAGGAACCTGCGACCCAAGTTTTTCATTCATTGCATAACTACACCGTAGTTGTATCTGCAGATACATTTTTTTCTTTTTTCAAGCACCCATATCAAATATCTCACCTGATTGTTTGCACTTGACAATCACCTTCACTGAATTTTACTCAGATGTAACTAAAGTCTGATTTAAGGGTTGTTTATATTTCACATCATTAATCCAAATATAAAGTAACTAAAATAAATGTAGTGGAGTAAACATACCAGGCTGGCCACAATAAAAGGCCAGTCTAAAATGTTCAGTTTTATCACACAGTACAATGCCACAGATGTCGCAAGTTTTGAGGGAGCGTGCAATTGGCATGCTGACAGCAGGAATGTCCACAAGAGCTGTTGCCCGTGAATTGAATGTTCATTTCTCTACCATAAGCCGTCTCCAAAGGCGTTTCAGAGAATTTGGCAGTACATCCAACCGGCCTCACAACCGCAGACCACGTGTAACCACACCAGCCCAGGACCTCCACATCCAGCATGTTCACCTCCAAGATCGTCTGAGACCAGCCACTCGGACAGCTGCTGCAACAATCGGTTTGCATAACCAAAGAATTTCTGCACAAACTGTCAGAAACCGTCTCAGGGAAGCTCATCTGCATGCTCGTCGTCCTCATCGGGGTCTCGACCTGACTCCGGTTCGTCGTCTTCACCGACTTGAGTGGGAAAATGCTCACATTCGATGGTGTCTGGCACGTTGGAGAGGTGTTCTCCTCACGGATGAATCCCGGTTTTCACTGTCCAGGGCAGATGTCAGACAGCGTGTGTGGCGTTGTGTGGGTGAGCGGTTTTCTGATGTCAATGTTGTGAATCGAGTGGCCCATGGTGGCGGTGGGGTTATGGTATGGGCAGGCGTATGTTATGGACGACGAACACAGGTGCATTTTATTGATGGCATTGTGAATGCACAGAGATACCGTGACGAGATCCTGAGGCCCATTGTTGTGCCATTCATCCACGACCATCACCTCATGTTGCGGCATGATAATGCACGGCCCCATGTTGCAAGGATCTGTACACAATTCCTGGAGGCTGAAAACATCCCAGTTCTTGCATGGCCAGCATACTCACCGGACATGTCACCCATTGAGCATGTTTGGGATGCTCTGGATCGGCGTATACGACAGCGTGTTCCAGTTCCTGCCAATATCCAGCAACTTCGCATAGCCATTGAAGACGAGTGGACCAACATTCCACAGGCCACAATCAACAACCTGACCAACTCTATGCGAAGGAGATGTGTTGCACTGCGTGAGGCAAATGGTGGTCACACCAGATACTGACTGGTTTTCGGACCCCCCCAGACCCCCCCAATAAAGCAAAACTGCACGTTTCAGAGTGGCCTTTTATTGTGGCCAGCCTAAGGCACACCTGTGCAATAATCATGCTGTCTAATCAGCATATTGATATGACACACCTGTGAGGTGGGATGGATTATCTCGGCAAAGGAGAAGTGCTCACTATCACAGATTTGTGAACAATATTTGAGAGACATGGCTATTCTGTGTATATAGAAAATGTTTTAGATCTTTGAGTTCATCTAAAAAAAAATGGGAGCAAAAACAAAAGTGTTACATTTATATTTTTGTTCAGTGTATATCATATTTCAATCACTTGTATATAGACACTAATGTGTTTCCCATCCCCTAAACCTCCAGGGATGTATACTGTTTAATACTGGCAACTTCTAATTATGGGAAATACGAAAACATCTTTTAAAACTATAATTCCCAGTAGAGACGCTCCATAGAACATGTTGCAAAACACACATATAGCATATTGCAGGTCTCCCTTGAAAAAGAGATCTATGATCTCAATGGGACCAATCTGGTTAAATGAAGGTTTGAAATGAAATGAAAATAGCTAGCAGCCAGCATGTGTAGTTCTGGGGGGGGGTGAACATGTTCGAGTCCAGTTTTGGATAGTGTGCCTTCGATGGGTTTCATTCCATTTCAAAGTGCTGTTTGACGCTCGGCGTAAACCTCGCGGGGTTTGTCGAACAAAGCGCATGGTGTAGTCCTAAACGATAGCTGAGTATTATGGGTAGTGTAGTGTCTTCTGCCATCCTAAACTCCATCCTAAATATTTGTTTCTCCGAATCTAAGGGGAAAAATACAAAAGCATTGTACACAATTTAAACCAATCAATGTTGTGTAATTATCAAGGATAATCTGGTGTTTTTGAGTTGATGAGTAGTTGAGATATCACTGTAAAATCAATCGACAGTAAGGAGAATACTTACTTCCGGGTGTAAAATTCTCCATTATCCAATGGGAATGGACGCTCACATTAACCTTTAACTGCCGCCGACATGGACCGATGCGGTGCTTCCCTGAGCGTCAAATACCGCGGCAGATGGGAATACATTGCAATCGGTTGAAAGCTCTTTGCGTCCGTTTATGAAGCTAAAGGAGACTCGGTGCGTCACAACTGCACGCCAAAGGACCCTGACCAAGCGTCGCTATTGGACTATCAGGGAGTGAGACTGTGTTGGTAATGGCTGAAAAAAGGCAAATTCATTTTGGACAAAAGGAGATGCCAGTAATCAATCCGTCTGCTCTCTACTGAAATATATAATTGTCAACAATAAGTCAGTATCCTTCTTGTGTGTTTTCTCTCAAAACTGAGCTTTCAGTTGAATTATTTAGTAAATTATAACATGAACCGTTCTGTTGTTTTTCATCATGAACCAAATGTATCATGTCTCATTGAGAAATGATGTCTCAAAAATGTTCTCAATATTTGTTATGCACTCTGATCCATCATACAACTACAATATGTTGCAGAAATGTGACAGTATGAACAGCTTCATTGAAACAAATATGCTGTTTACACTGTGGGCCATTCTTGTTTTATCTCACTCACACACTTTATGTTAAATTCTAAGATATAAGACCGTTTGATTTGCTCTTGTAAACACAAACTGATATTTGAGATACAACGTGATTGAAGAGAAGAATTAAAGAATAAATGAGAGACTGGTGGATTGTGATACTGTGGTATCGTAAAAACTTGTATGAGGATTAAACCTCACTACCGTTTTGGTACTGACAGGTAGTTATTTGTTGATCTGATCATTTAAATCTTAATTTTCTACCAGACTATTATAATTTCCACATTTGCGTGTGCATCTCTCCCAGATGAGCTGAACAGCTTTTTTGCACGTTTTGAGAGCAGCCAGGCAGTGGAGGCACAGAAGGACCAGGAGCCCTGCCTTTTTCTTTTAAACAGGGCAGATGTGTGCAAATCCTTTTAAAAGGGTTAACCCACACAAGGCTCCTGGACCTGATGGCATCCCTGGCTGAGTTCTCGGGGTGTGTGCAGTTCAGCTTGCCGAGGTGTTCACAGACATCTTCAACAGGTCCCTGCTGTAGTCTGTAGTCCCCACATGCTTCAAACACTCCACCATCGTTCCTGTCCCCAAAAGAACAATAATCACCAGCCTCAATGACTACCGCCCAGTAGCACTCACCTCCATCATTATGAAGTGCTTTGAGCGGTTAGTCAAAACCTTCATCACCTCCTCCCTCCCTGACTCTCTGGACCCCCTGCAGTTTGCCTACAGAGCAAACAGGTCCACAGACGATGCCATAGCCCACACTGCCCTCTCACACCTGGACCAGAGGAACACTATGTGAGAATGGTGTTCATTGATTACAGTTCAGCATTCAATACCATTTTGCCCTCCAACCTGGCCATCAAGCTCAAAGACCTCGGGCTCAACAGCGCCCTCTGTGACTGGATCCTGAACTTCCTGACGGGCAGACCCCAGGCAGTGCGGGTGGGAAACATCACATCCTCCACCCTGATCCTCAACACCGGAGCCCCTCAAGGCTGCATGCTCAGCCCTCTCCTCTAATCCCTGTTCACTCACGACTGTGTGGCCATACACAGCTCCAACACCATCGTGAAGTTTGCTGACGACACGACCGTCATCGGCCAGATCACAGACGGCGACGAGACGCCGTACAGAGAGGAGGTCGAAAACCTGACATCTTGGTGCCAGGATAAAAACCTCCATCTCAACGTCAGCAAAACAAAGGAGCCGATTGTGGATTACAGGAAGCAGCAGAGAGAGGGACACACCCCCATCGCCATCAATGGGACTACGGTGCAGAGAGTCAGCAGCTTCAGGTTCCTCGGTGTCCACATCACTGAGGACCTGACATGGACTCTTCACACCACCACCATCACAAAGAAAGCTCGACAGCGGCTCTTCTTCCTCTGCGGGTTGAGGAGGTTCAACATGGATTCCAGGATACTCTGCAACTTCTACAGGTGCACCATAGAGAGGATCCTGACTGGCTGCATCACGGCCTGGTACGGCAGCTGCACTGCCCTCAATCGTAAGGATTTACAGAGGGTGGTGAAAACGGCACAGAACATCACCAGGACGGAGCTGCCATCCATGGAGGACCTTTATTCCCAGCGGCTCAGGAAGAAATCCCTCAGGATTATAAAAGACCCCCCATCACCCCAGCCACAAACTGTTCAGTCTGCTGCCGTCTGGCAGGCGTTACCGCAGCATCCGGTCAAAAACCACCAGACTTAGGGACAGTTTCATCCCAGGCAATACAACTGTTAAACAACTAAACTGCTGAAACAATTTCATAACATTCATCTGCTACTTAGTAACTATTTATCTATTATCTAATATAGCATTCCAATAACTTGTATATAGACTCGTATTGCACTATTCCACTTTTTTTTAAACTATTTTTCTTTTTGTATTACTTTTAATATAGTATATTTTAATATTGTTTTAATATTGTCTGCTTATCTGTATTATTGTGTTGCATTGTTGGAGAAGCCTGTGACCTAAGATTTTCAACGACATAATTACTCTGTAGCTATGTTAGTTTGACAATAAAGAACATTGAACCTTGAACCTTGATTTTTATTTATTTTTTTAAATGTATTTATCTTTCCTAGGAAGGAAGGAAAGAAAGGCATCAAAATGTAATAATTCAGTACAGAAACTTGTCATTATATTGTCATTGGTTTCTAACCAGTTTTATATTCGCAATAAGTATTCTTTTTTTCAAACCTGTGGCGGCCACAGATGACTGGACATGTTGAACTTAAACACAGACTAAGGAAGAATTGTAAATAAAATTGGTTTTAGGAACGAAATTAAACATATGAGGAACACACTTTTTTCTTTGCCAATAATTCATCTAGATAGGGTTCAATGGAGGAGGAAAAAAGAGGTTTTGAAAAAAAGCGAGAAGGAAGGGGGGGTCAAGAGCTCAATCTATCTCTTAGATGAAAAGCAAACGGCAATCCGTGAGGCGCAAACATGCGTGTCAGCCCCGGGAATTGGCTGACGGTTGGTGGCTCATCAGGGTCCTTCTTTCTCTTTTCCTGTGCAAATGGGAGAGAGATGGAGGAAGAGAATGAGCAAGGAGGACAGACATTTATATTTAATTGGACTAGATGCTGCCATGCCAGTTAAACTGATGTCACATCTCTCTAGAGGAAGGAGAGCACAGATGAAGAGCAAAAGAAAAAAGGGGGTTAGAAAGATGCAAAATAAATGGTGAGGGCTGAGTGAAAAGGCAAGAGAGAGGAGAAAGAGAGGAAGGAGGGAGCGTGAGAGGTTAATCTAGAACAAATATCAGTGACAGAACAAGAGGGCCGGATGCGGCGAGTTGTTACTGGGAGTGGATAACAGAGGATTTACACTGCGAGAGGAGAGGGAAGCAGTGAAATTGGAAAACAGAGAGAGAGAGATAGCAAACAAACCAAGGCAATGAGGAGAGACATGAGGAGAAGGAGAGAGAATAGAAGGCACCGAGAGACAGCAACAGTATGAGTGCGACAGAGGGAGAGAAATGTTGAGATGATGAAAGAAGTGCATGAGAGCAATCAAAGGACAAATGCATGGGGACACAACCTGGGAGAGAGTGGAGGGAGGCAGAGAGACAAGAGAAGGATGGAGCCCATAAGTCTGTCACACACTGAGAAGGAATGCCGAGCGTGGAGCAGATGAAGATAGACTGAGATGCTGGAGTTTCTTGATCCTCTGGTGCCACTCGAAGGTATTAAAGGCTGATCTGAAAGTCGATAAGAAAGCTGTGGTTAAGGGAGTGAGGTTTTTACAGGAAGGGGTGAGGACCACAAAATCACTGCATCCTCCATGGCCCCAAAACATTTATGATATATCTGTCCATAGAGGGGAAAGATAAAAGTGCAAAATAGTTATCTACCGAGATTACAAATTCTTTATCACAAAGGAATCGTCATCACTATTGATACTTGTGCGTATACACATGCATTTAATGCCAGCTTTTTGCTGTAACCTGATTTCTAAAAGCTGTATTGATTGACTGTATAGCTTCTTTGGGGCAGTGGTAACCAGCTGAAAACACACAAAAACACTTAAACTATCACAATACTGTAGAATAGGGTTGATATGGCAAAACATTTTTGAAAACAGGGGCCTACAGTATTTAAAGGGGACCTTATGCAAAATCCACTTTTTCATGTATTTTATGCATAAACATTAGGGATGTTAAGATTCACCGATTCACATCGGTGCACCGGCATAAACATTCAAGATGCGAGTGCACCGGTTTAAAGAGTGCACATCGGTTTGGGTTGAACTCGCGATGCATCGATTGTAGTGTCTTTGCATCGGTAAAGAAACGATTAATTCATATAATATCCTCTCATCCTGTCAGCACTCCGCAGAGACGATCATTGATCTTTGCTTCGCACTACGGAGGCCGAGAGTCTCAGTTATCAACACAAATGGAAGTCGAGGAGAAAGAAAAACACAGCGCACCGAAAAATATCTACAAATCAAACATTTGGCAACACTTCGGATTTTTCAAGAAAGACGGTCAACTTGAAAAATCGCTCGCAAATTGTAAACGATGCTGCGCCGCTTTAAAGTACACAAGTAGTAAGAGGAACTTAGCGACGCACATAAAGAGGCGACATGGGGTCTGCGGCTGAAAAGAGAAACCCGAAAGTTCAATCACTCAGTTACCTCATTCACACCAACGCAACTCCGGTTCAAGCTCCGTGCTAGAGCTTTTCAGGTTCAGAACCGGTTCTTCGGTTTAGCTCCGGCTCTTTTCACACTGCCCAGAGTCCGACTGGTGCTGTGTCATCGTTTGCGTCATGACGTAACCGTTTGCGTGCCTGCTTCATAAAGCAAAACCTCGCGGAAACCCCTCACAGCTGACACCGACAACAACAACAATGGCCGATTGTGCTCCAGCTTCCTCTGTACCTCTTCAGAAGAACAGATTCCCAGTAGGTAGCTGGTCTCTTCAGTGGACCACTGCTGCTTGTTAAGTTTCTCAATTGTTGTGTACAAACTGGATAAAACGCCGGCTTTTTGTTGTTGTTCAGGAGTTGATCCCGCCCCTTCCCCCGCCTCGACGTAAGCGTGACATATGTGGTGCTTTTGCTCTGGCCGGACAATTTTTTGGTGCTCGAAATGAACCGGATTCCGGAGCTAAGAGGCTGCTCCGCTGCGGTGTGAACAGGAAAACCCAGTGCTTTTCAAGCTCCAGCTCCGAACCGGCCCTGAAACACCGTTGGTGTGAATGAGGAAAGTGAGGTGTTCTGTCAGAGAGAGTGGTGTTTAGTTTTCAGCAGCCTGTGACTGCCAATAATAATTTAAATGTCTTCCTTACTGTAAGCAGTTATGAAATACCTGTTTGTGAAAGGTTATTTGTATTCTTTATTGTTCATATAGAAACCACTGCTTTCTGCTCACTGGTGAGCTATCCTATGAATGAGTGTTAAGCACATCAGGCTGGCAGCTGTATGGGCATTGCACTATGGTAGTTGTTATTTGCACATTGTTAATCATGGGCAATGCATCCTTAAACTGTGAGGTGTTATACAATTGTACTGTACTCTGGAGAGTTTTAAAAAGGTAAAAAAGAAACAGCATGATGAGATGTGCAGTACCAAATATGTAAAGCACTTTTTTGTTAATTTATGATTTGCTGCATATGTGGAATAAAACAAAAATCCTCTGTCGTACCATATTGAAGTATCATTGTTTTGCATCGTGTTGAATTGCATCGTATCGCCCCGTATCGCATAATGTTGAATCAAAACGTATCAACTGTATCGCAACAGGGGTGTATCGTATCGTATCGCATCGCCTGGTGTTTCAAATGTATCGTTAATGTATCGTATCGTGGCAATGTATCGAGATGCGCATCGCATCGGCTGTGAAACCTCTATGAAACCTGATGTACTTATATGATTCTGTTTTCTTCAAGGTTGTGTCTTCCTGGTCGAATGTACTTATTGTAAGTCACTTTGGATAAAAGCGTCAGCTAAATGCAATGTAATGTAATCGGCCTCAGTGATGGAGATGCACATCCCTAATAAACATGTGTCCCCTCTGTGTAAAGAGATTCTGAAGGTTTCAGGAAAAAAGATTTGCACACTTTCTGTCCTGATCCATTTTTATAAAGACCTGTCTGAAAATTAGCTGGTCCGATTTTGGCCACTTTATGATGTCATAATGATTTTTTGGCTTGTGTAACCATTAGCCCAGCGGTTCCCAACCTTTTTCAACTCGGGGCCCACTTAAGAATCAAAAATGTTTTTGCGGCCCACATTCAACCATAAACAATACGGAGGCTAAATAAAGTTCTGATGGGTCAATTCAGAACATGTGACACGTTGTAAATCCAGTAGAACAGACCGTTGCTAAGGAGGATCAAGAAAGAGAAAGGAAAAGAGGTTAAAATAAATAAATAATCGTAATAATGAAAATGTCTCCACACAAATAATAATGTTTTGCAATTTATTTGGGGGCAAATATTGAATTTCCATTTACAACCTTTAATATTCTATTCGGGCTTTTAGATGAAGACCGAACACGGTTAATAAATACAACTATTGTTCTGGCTAAAATACATATTTTTAAAAGTCAATCAAGGAGTAATCTTAATTGAAGAGTAGATTAAAAATACACTTTATTTCAAAGAAAATTATGGCCACATAAAATCAAAGGCTAATCACACCATGAAATGGGAAATAATCAGTTCTAACAAAGAGTGGGATTAAAGGAACAATAAATATGCTTGCCATGTTGTGTTTTTGGTGGTTTTTGGTTGTCAACCTATTTTTGTTTGTGAAATGTTGAAGTGATCCGACTGACTGTATCTTTATTTCTTCTGTTTTTTTTGTTTTTGTCTGAGATGGGGATGTCATCTCCTATATGTTATTGTTATGTCCATGTTTTTGTCTTTAGCCTGTACAAAATACAAATACAAATATTTGGCAGCCCACTTGCAATGCCTTCACGGACCACTAGGTTGGGAACCGCTGCATTAGCCAATAACCAACCAAGGTAATTCCCCCCCCACCTTATCACCTGAATCTCCTCCTAGAGCACCATTGTGTTCTTTTTAACCAAATATCTCTCAGAGGGGCGTGGGGAGTGGCTCCTTATTTTCATCTAAAGTGGGAAACTATCAACATCGGCCCCTCTGTTGTTTCCCCGACTCAGACTGCAAGGAATCTGGGTGTGATCCTAGATAACAACCTGTCGTTTACTGCAAACATCGCTGCTACAACCCGCTGCTACAGATACACGCTTTTCAACATCAGGAAGATACGCCCCCAGCTGACCCAGAAATCGACGCAGGTTCTGGTCCAGGCTCTCGTCACCTCACGCCTAGACTACTGCAACTCCCTCCTGGCTGGTCTACCTGCATGTGCCATCCGACCTCTGCAGCTCATTCAGAATGCAGCGGCTCGTCTGGTCTTCAACCTTCCAAAATTTTCCCACACCACGCCACTCCTCCGCTCCCTTCACTGGCTTCCGGTAACTGCTAGAATTCACTTCAAGACACTGGTACTTGCGTACCATGCTGCGAATGGATCTGGCCCTTCCTACATCCAGGACATGGTTAAACCGTACACCCCAGCACATGCTCTACGCTCTGCATCAGCCAAACGGCTCGCTGCACCCTCGCTGCGAGGGGGACCCAAGTTCCCATCAGCAAAAACACGTGGGTTTGCTATCCTGGCTCCAAAATGGTGGAATGAGCTCCCCATTGAAATCAGGACCGCAGAAAGCTTACACACCTTCCGGCGCAGACTGAAAACTCATCTATTTCGACTCCACTTCGAGCGATAGAATGACTAACAAAGAACTGCTAACAGAGCACTTATATACTAATAAAGGACTGGCTTATCTAAAGCCAGTTGAGTAGCACTTGAAACGATTGGCTCTTTGAAACCTGATGTTCTTATATGATTCTGTTTTCTTCAAGGTTGTGTCTTCCTGGTCGAATGTACTTATTGTAAGTCGCTTTGGATAAAAGTGTCAGCTAAATGCAATGTAATGTAATGTAATGTAAAAGTAACAGACACAGAATCAGCACTTTTGAAAAAGGCCTGAAACAGAGGGGATTATGGGATGCCTGGTATTTCGAGCCAAACACTTCAGAGACATGTTTTGTATATATCTGAGACCTATAATAAATGGATTAAAAACAGTATAATAGGAGACCTTTAAACATCCAGCAGACTCTGAGTCATGTTTCTTGAATACTGGCATGTGTTTATAGTAAATAAGGTTACTGCAATTCCTGCATAACCTGATTCATTTAATAACCCAAACGCATGCTAACGGCTACCCCTATTCTTCCTCTTCAGCCTCAGACTTTCTCCCTTTGTCAAACCTGTCATACGTTACCCCTCAACTAGTCTCTCTCTTTAGGTTTCTTAATGACTCAAACTTCTAATTTCTTGAATTTTAACTTGATGCCATTATCTGCTGTTCTCATGTCAATTATCGTGGTTTGGGATGCAGAACCCCAAGCAAAGGTTTTCCTCGCCTGCTCCACTGCTGGCTGGCCTTCTGCTCGTGTCACTGCCATGCAGTCAGCTCCCTGTTGCCCTAATGTGTCTCACATGCCTAAACTCCACATTTTCTCAATCCCACAGCCTGTTGCTCAGTCTGCCAAGCTTTCAGCAAGCAAGTCACAAACACACGTGAGTATGAGCAAGCATCGTCTGTAAGTTCTTGGCTTCCTGTTGCCTCAGAGTTCAGAGGTACAAGCGTTGCCCTGCGTGTTGCCAAAATGTTTCCTGTGTCCTAAATAAGCCTGTTATCCACTATCAATTGCACTAGAATGACATGTATCAAAAGAGAATGACATAGAATAGCTTAAATGTGTGTTATTTCGTTAAGCTAAATAGATAGGTCAGGGATACAAAGGTTTGGGGGACATTTGAATGTTTTCTTACTTTCCCAGGAGTAAAAAACAAATAAATTCCTTCTGACAGCAATATGAGGTTTTTTGGATCAATAATTGGATGTCTATTGGATCAAATGACATAATCATGATCACATAGGCATCCAGGAATCTAGCAACTCAAAAACGAAGGTGGGATGATGGAGTGCCTTTTTCCAAGCTTTGTCTTATGGGAGGCCCCAAGTTCCAGACTTTGAAGCCCCTGCATTTGATTTCACGACAGTGTGCTGCAGAGCCAACATTTTTCATTCTGATCTCTCGCTGCGGACAGAAAATAATCGTTGCACTTAGTTTCAACCGACAAAGATGTCCACAGACCAAATTCCATAAATGAGCTTTGTGTCAAAATGTAACTTCTTAAAAGACTTCCACCTTCAGATACAAACTCATAGGTGTCATTGTTAACGTCTGGAGACAACTAGTAACAACACTCACCATCTCAGGTAACATTTGTTGATTGTTCACTTCTCACTTGGCCACTATTCCAATGTTCTACCTCTTGAACAGAACTTGAATTTGAAGTACTGTCCACACTGAAATCACTTGCAGCAGATGGTTACTGGGGGACCTTGTATTTTAAGATTTTGACTTGTTTGCTACCTAACTTCACTCCTTCCACCTTTGAATTCCATGCCCTCACAGTAACCCATCCTATACAATTAACCATTGTTGTTCTCTACCGTCCACCAGGCGCCTTGGGGGACTTCTTGGAGGAATTAGATAATCTCCTCTCACACATCCCTGAAACTGGCCCTCCCGCTGTACTTCTCGGAGACTTCAACCTCCAGACGGGGAAGATAGACGAACTAACATCTCTGTTAACCGCCTTTGCTTTCTCACTGTCTCCATCCCCACCAACTCATAAACCTGGCAATGTCCTTGATCTCATATTCTCAAGGAACTGCACAACTTGTAACCTCTCTGTAAACCCGCTCCACACATCCGATCACTTCTTCATTTCATTCTCTCTACCCCTTTCCAAACATAACAAACTAATCTCTTCTCATCCTGCATCTGTCCGCTGTAACCTTCGTTCCCTCTCCCCCTTTGCCTCATCGGTGCTCTCAGCCCTCCCTTCCTCTGACTCGTTCCAACTCCTACCTCCAAACTCTGCTGCAGAAACTCTCCTCTCTACTCTCTCATCCTCTCTGGACTCTCTCTGTCCTCTCACATCTCGGCAGGCTCGTCAGTCCCCTCCTGCTCCCTGGCTAAATGACGCACTGCGTGCTAATAGAACCGTCCTTCGGGCAGCAGAGCGGAAACGGTGGAAATCCAAACACCATGACGACCTCCTAACCTATCAGGCTCTCCTCTCCTCTTTATCTGCTTCGATCTCTCAGGCAAAAAGCACTTTCTTTCAAGATAAGATCCAATCTTCCTATTCTAATCCCAAAAAACTATTTTCCATCTTCTCCTCCCTCCTGGACCCCCCCAAAGCCCCTTCCCCCTCCTCCCTTCTGTAAAGCGACTTTGTTAACCACTTTGAAAAAAAGGTTGATGATATTCGCTCTTCTTTTTCTGACTCACCTTTAGTCACCGCTGGGTCACCAGACCCACCTTTCACCCACACACTGACCTCTTTTTCCCCTCTCTCTCCAAGTGAGGTTCTTACCCTCATTACCTCTGCCCGCCCTACCACCTGTCCTCTGGACCCTATCCCTTCAAACCTCCTTTAGACTATCGCTCCTGATATTCTACCGTTTATCACCCATTTCATCAACACTTCTCTAACTTCTGGTCACTTTCCAAACAGTCTCAAGGAGGCAAGAGTAAACCCTCTCCTAAAGAAACCCACTCTCAACCCGTCTGATGTTATAAACTACAGGCCTGTCTCTCTCCTCCCGTTCCTGTCTAAAACACTTGAACGCGCTGTCTTTAAACAACTCTCCTGTTATCTCCATCAGAACAACCTTCTGGATCCGCACCAGTCTGGTTTCAAGGCAGGTCACTCCACAGAAACTGCCCTCCTTGCTGTCACTGAGGAACTGCACACTGCTAAAGCAGCCTCCCTATCCTCTGTCATCATCCTTTTGGACCTGTCTGCTGCATTCAACACGGCGAATCATCAGATCCTCCTTCGCACTCTCCAAGAACTTGGAGTTTCAGGCTCTGCACTTTCCCTCATCACCTCATACCTCAAAGACCGCACCTACAGGGTTACTTGGAGAGGGTCGGAGTCCGACCCTTGTCAATTAACTACAGGGGTCCCTCAGGGCTCTGTTCTCGGTCCCCTCCTCTTCTCCTTGTACACAAACTCGCTCAGATCTGTCATTAGCCCGCATGGTTTTTCATACAGTGAAGCTGACAATCGAGCAGCCAAGCAAGGAGGCAGAGGCAGAACGTCCAAAAATATAACCCGACGTGGGCGTTTATTAAAAACATGGGCACAAAGTTCACAGCCTCAATCCTGCTGTTCTCCTTGTCCACATCCTGCAGCCACAAGGATCTCACACACACACCCAGCCCTCTCAACAGACAGGGCAACAGAGCCTAAATACCCACACTCCAATCATTACAACAAGACACAGGTGAAGGGGGAGGAGACAACACAGGACACCAGGTGCACACAATCATCAGCCACAGACAACAGATACTGTGCAATCACGCTAATAAAGTGCCATATTACCCGGCCTGAAGCCGTCAGTCCATAGTGACAAAGTTACCTTCGTCACACATACCACTGCTACGCTGATGACACCCAATTAATTATGTCCTTTACCCGCTCAGAGACCCAGGTCGTCGCACGCATCTCTGCTTGTCTAGCTGACATCTCTCAGTGGATGTCTGCTCATCACCTCAAGCTCAACCTTGACAAGACTGAACTGCTTTTCCTTCCAGGAAAAGATTGTCCCACTCTTGACCTAACAATCAACATCGGCACCTCTGTTGTTTCCCCGACTCAGACTGCAAGGAATCTAGGTGTGATCCTAGATAACAACCTGTCCTTCACTGCAAACATCGCTGCTACAACCCGCTGCTGCAGATACACGCTTTACAACATCAGGAGGATACGTCCCCAGCTGACCCAGAAAGCCATGCAGGTTCTGGTCCAGGCTCTCGTCAGCTCACGCCTAGACTACTGCAACTCCCTCCTGGCTGGTCTACCTGCATGTGCCATCCGACCTCTGCAGCTCATCCAGAATGCAGCGGCTCGTCTGGTCTTCAACCTTCCTAAATTCTCCCACACCACGCCGCTCCTCCGCTCCCTCCACTGGCTTCCGGTAACTGCTAGAATCCACTTCAAGACACTGGTACTTGCGTACCATGCTGCGAATGGATCTGGCCCTTCGTACATCCAGGACATGGTTAAACCGTACACCCCAGCACTTGCACTCCGCTCTGCATCAACCAAACGGCTCGCTGCACCCTCGCTGCGAAGGGGACCCAAGTTCCCATCAGCAAAAACACGTGTGTTTGCTATCCTGGCTCCAAAATGGTGGAATGAGCTCCCCATTGACATCAGGACAGCAGATAGCTTACACACCTTCCGGCGCAGACTGAAAACTCATCTCTTTCGACTCCACTTCGAGCGATATAACTATTAACAAAGCACTTATATACTAATAAAGGACTGGCTAATGAAACATGATGTACATATATGATTCTGTTTTCTTCAAGTTTTTATTTTGTTGGTCGAACGCATTTATTGTACGTCGCTTTGGATAAAAGTGTCAGCTAAATGCAATGTAATGTAATGTTTGAAAGTACATCTGTCTTGTTACTGTGTATAACTGTCCAAATATAGATAATGGGACATATTGTTATACTTGCAGAGCAGATGCTGAGATTAAATCACTTAAGCATCCACTGTAAATTACTCTTTTGTTACTTTGGATGCCTCTGCGCAGGGTTGTAGGCAATGCCAGGGGCATTCTGTTTTTGGGTTGTCCATCCATACCATTACGTAATTGCAATGGGAGAGTTTTGTTCAATTTGCCACAAATGTCCACTTGGACAAAAAAATGAACCAGATTCAGAACTTGGTTACACAAATCAAGGTCCTCACAAAACATAATTTTGGCCATAACCTTATAATTCAAATGAAAAATGTATGAAAGACATGGATGCAATTACAATGGGGAGGGTGTCCGGAACTAACCCTACTATAATTTAAGTCAGACCTGACCAATTTCACAATGTTGACAGACCAATGCAGTTCAGTCTTAGAACACGCTCTATTTTAAGAGATGTTTTCTCTTTATCTTGTTAATTCTATAAAGTCAATGACAAAACCACTTTCTTAACAATAGTTATAAACTGCAGTTGAATGCAAAAACATTGCACCTGTTCTCTGAGTGTTGTTGAAAAATAATTAACAGTGCAGGAATATCTGCAGGTGTTATTTCTATATTTCCCTTTGCCTGCCACCCCTCTTTGTAAAAACAAACCTTCCACTATGAAACATTTTCTCATAAATTCACTTTGAAATCTGTTTAATTGAAAACAGAGAGACACACAGGATAAGACAGACAGACAGATGACCAGATGCACACATAAGTAGATAGCGGAGAAAGAGAGACAGATGCGGTCAGATCCAGATTATGAGAGAAGAGGGAGACAGATGGAGAGATTGAGATAGATGGAGACAGCAACTCAGGGAGGATATTGGAGCATTTGGCCTTGAGCCTGAATCAACACAGCAAGCTGACAGCTATATCTGTAGGCTTTATTAACATGGAAAGGCGCAAATCCCTGTGTGCACACACACACACACACACATGTACAAACACACACACACATTAGGGACTAAGAACTTGTACTATGAACTAGGAAACTAGGAATATGTAAGCAGAGGTTTGCATGCCACGTGAAATGAACTCTGAGATGTAGCCAAGATTCAGGCAGTGAGTGTGTGTGTGTGTGTGTGTGTGTGTGTGTGTGTGTGTGTGTGTGTGTGTGTGTGTGTGTGTGTGTGTGTGTGTGTGTGTGTGTGTGCGCGTGTGTGTGTGTGTGTGTGTGTGTGTGTGTGTGTGTTGGCACGAGGGCATTGGCGGTCATGTGTAAATGTGCGAGATCAGGTATCCAGGTGCATCATTTATCCTCTCAGCAGATGTTTTGAAGACAACCTCCAACATTTGCAAACACACACACCTCCTTCGCCTTTCTGCACACACCCACATCCACCAAGCCAACTTTAATGGCTTTCCGCGATGGAGAGACAATAGCAATAGAAGTGGGGGGAAAAAACAGGTGCAAAAGCAGGAGAGCAAGGTGCCTTAGTACAGTCAATAGGCACATTCACACTGCAGTACTTTTCCCACAAAGGTTCATGCGAACTTAGTTCATGCGAACTCTTTAGTTCAGATCGCGTTCACACTGGAAAAAGTCCCTGGGGGTGGATTAGGCAAATGAAGCCGCTGACATCACTTCTTCTTCTTCTGCTTTGGGTTTACTGGCAGGCCAACCCAGTCTCACAAAAAAATGTGTAATAACTACGTTGGTCCACAACGTAGGACGTAGTATTTCTACAAAAACGCCTCTGAAATTGTAAGATCCCTACGTTCTTTTTCACCATTCATTCCAATGGCTGGCGTCTATGTCACGTGATCTTCAAATTTCTCCCGGCAGAAAAAAAAAACATGGCCGAACTTCGTTTTATTCTCGGTGTAAAATGCCTATTTAAAGTTACTTTGGCCATTAAAATGAGTTTTGATGTCATTTGATGCGAGAAATATGAGTTGTTATTTCAGATTATGTGTGCAGTGGATGTACATGATCTTTGGTTTGCTAGTTATTACGAAGATTACTTCAGGAAATGGTGTCTATACAACGTTTTCATTGTTACCAGGTGGTTGCTAGGGACGCTGCTATCGATATTATTTCTGTTTAATGGTGTTATCTTTATTGCTACCCCCTTCCCTGTCAACGTATAGTGTTGGTCCACAGCGCAAACATATTAGTTTAACAAAATCCGCATCTAAAGATAGCCTACGTTATTTTCCCCTGTGCAATTCCAGTCTCACATCTCACAGCACGTCGTCATTAACAAATACCGGAAACAGACCGAAAACATTTTTTAAAAATAAAATAATACTTTATTCCGAGTGTGCTTGTTTTTCTCTTTGAAAGTCATCACATAACGGCATTGTAATACACGATTCGGCTGCATTAAATATTACATATCTGCCGTAGTTCTGTATGTATATAGCCCTGATGAGAAGACTTCGAGACAAACATGAGGAACTGCCGCCAACACTGGAAACGTGACATAGATCATAAATATATCAACAATTAAACAACATCTTACATTTCTTTTCACACAATACGTCTCCTTGCAGTATCAACACTAATTCGGCTGACTTTTACATTTGATCCAATTGGTAGATAGGCTGTATTTACACCATAAAGGTGCACAGCTTATATAAAGGGACACCTAGTGGTTAAAGCATGTTATTGAATTTCATTATTTTTATTATTAGATATTAATTGGATCCCTATAAAGTATATTCATTACTCGTTATTCTCTACTACAATTTCTTGAAGTAATCTTCGTAATAACTAGCAAACTAAAGATCATGTACATCCACTGCAAACATAATCTGAAATAACAACTCATATTTCTCGCATCAAATTACATCAAAAGGCATTTTAATCGCCAAACTAACCTTAAAACTGCTCCTAACACTAGGATGGGTCAAATGCAGAGAAACAATTTCCCCACGGGGATTAATAAAGTATATCAATCAATCAATCAATCAATCAAAAAATAGGCATTTTACACCGAGAATAAAACGAAGGTCGGCCATGTTTTTTTTTTCTGCAGGGTGAAATGTGAAGATCACGTGACATAGACGCCAGCCATTGGAATGAATGGTGAAAAAAAACGTAGGTATCTTACAATTTCAGAGGCCTTTTTGTAGAAATACTACGTCCTAGGTTGTGGACCAACGTAGTTATTACACGTTTTTTTATGAGACTGGGTTGGGCAGGCCGCAAACCACTTCACGGCGTATACTGCCGCCCAAAGTCCCCGGCCGGAAGTCCCCGGAGTTGGGGTCTGTATGTCAGTAGAAGCTGCTGGGAGTCCCAGCAGCTTCTACTGAAGCCTTCCGAGTAAATCGCCAGAACGCCGACACCTCCTCATCTCCACCGCTCCCATGTTTTATTTTGTGTTGCCATAAATTAGTCTCTCTGCGTTTCTGCGCTGGGCTAATGCTAATGCTAATAATGCTAACGCGAGGATAATAAAATGGCGGCTTCACAAAAGTTTTTGGGAGTTTTACGGGGCGTGGTTTGCAATCCGCCCAATCAGAAATATAGCTCTTTTCTCACAAAAGAGCCGCTCGAAAGTCCCTGCTCTCTAGCAGGGACTTTCGAGGGGGTAAAAAGGTTTGCATGAACTAATTTTAGTACCGGCTCTTTTTGGTGTGAACGCGATCATGAACTAAGTTCGCATGAACCTTTGTGGGAAAAGTACCGCAGTGTGAATGCGCCTAATTTGAGTGTGTATGTTGCATATGAAAGTCTAAATACAAAACTTTTTTTGCAAGATAAAAATCTGCTGATTAAATTAAATGTACTCTTATTACTGTCTGTATGTCAGCACTGCTTGCTGCGCTTCTTTCCATGAACCAGATCCTGCTGCTGTCAGGCAGAGACTTAATCAGATGTTTATGTAAACTGTTGTGAAATCGCTCTGTGGAATATTCGTAACCATTTTATTGTGTTATGTTCTAATACGTGCAAATTGAATTCAGCCAGCCCTTTTATGGTTGCTTTTCTCTAATCCATAAAAACTTTGCATGCAATTAGAGTTTCTGCCATCTACATACGTAGCTGCTTCTTGCTAGCATATTTTGCTATGTGTTTGAGATTCATATTTTGGTGAATTAAACGTCTTATATTCCACCTTGTTTGTAGTTTTTACTTATTTGTTATATTGAGGTGTCTCAAAAAGTGTTGGATGAACTGTAATTCACTCCCTTAACCGTGTGGTTCAAAAATGTTTTGAGAAACACTTTGATTTATGTTAATAAATACAGTATATCACCTGCTTTGGATGTTTCTAGCTATGAAGGTAGATATGGTGCAAAATGCGAGTGTGTAAAACCTGATGTGAGCACTTGCAGGGCTGGAGCATGGATGTATAATAAGAACTGGATACAGCGTGGGAGGCAGGGCCTCATTCATTCCTATGAGAGTTGCTCAATGGCGCATGATGACGACATGGCCCAACTTTTGAAAGAGCGAAACGTCACAGATTCCCCGGCATGCCTGAGAAGTACCCGTATGTGCACTCATAGAGCATGCGCAACTTTAACCACGCCGCCCAAAAGGCTCGTTCACATTAAGCACGTGAATTTGCGTACACGTAACAGCACCGCACGTTCATGACAGCATGGTACTGGATTTATATTAACGAGGCGGCAGTTAGCAGCTAGCGGCTAGCTAGTAAATTATGCTAAATTACACATCAATCGTTATGTACTTTTATATTACGCTGACATCAGTATCTAGTGATATCCAAGCAACAGAGCTTCATTTAGCATGATACTTGTGTGGGTTGTACATGAAACCACTTGGTAATACATAAAAATGTATATGTTGAAGCCTGTTATGATCAATTGTGAGTTAAAACTTTAACTAAAGAGTAAAGCTGATGATGGATTACTGTGGTGGAGTTAAAATAACAATAGCCTATTTCTTTTTGAAATGTGATGGAGTAAAAGGATATAGTAACTGTGATTATTCATGTTAAGTAGCCCACAAGTAACTAAAACAATTGCAAGTGCAATAAGAAGATACAGGAACGTTAATCTACGTCGGTAATATTAACTTTATTTAATACAAGATTTACGGTACAAGATTTACATCATACAGCCCATGTAGTATAATATTTTACAAATGATGAATTACAGAAAACATGTGCAATATATCCATTATTACAGCTCCGTGGGCTGGCAGTAAGGCGATATGATCCGTTGTTATTGTGCATCCATGGGTAAAGAGAAACTATAGGTTACTTACGTAACCCCAGAACTCAGATTAACATGAAGTGAGATGTCTCACTATGGGATGCGCCTCATCGCGGAGCAAACAGAAGCATCAATCTCAGTACGCCAATCCTGATTGGCTGATGATCTTGACGTCAGCGTCAGGGGAAATCACCCCCTATAAGTAGCTTGCGCCACAACGCATGCGTCATTCAAAATAAGCACCTCTTCTCGCTTCACCATAGCAAGGAGGGCCATCTGGTGAGACATCTCACTTCATGTTACTCTGAGAAATGGGGTTACGTAAGTAACCTATAGTTCTCATTCATAACACTCCGTTCGATGTCTCACTATGGGATATTGTAGCTCCCGTATTGCCAGACGAGCTTATCTCGAAAATCACCGATCAACCAGAATTTAACAGGTAGAGTCCCGACTCAACAAGGTGCCCAGCACTGCTCGGGCCACGCTTGGAGCAGAGACGTCTCGCCTGTAAAAGCGGACAAAAGTGAGCGGCGAGGACCAGCTCGCCGCTGCACAGATGTCTTGGATGGAAACACCCCTGAACAAAGCCCAGGATGTAGCCAGGCCCCGAGTCGAGTGAGCCCGCAGACCCGAAGGTGCTTGCAAATTCTGACTCGTATAGGCCAAAGCAATTGCCTCCACAATCCAGTGGGAGAGCCGTTGCTTAGTAACAGGCTTGCCCTTGTGAGGGTGAGCCCAGGACACGAAGAGTTGGTCATTAAGACAAAGCTCTTTTGATCTGTCCATATATGTGTGTAAATTCCGGACTGGACACAACAGATCCTGCTGCTGAAACCAGCGGCGGAGGAAATGCCTCAATGTCAATTGGGGTACACGAACCAACCACCCTTGGTGTAAAGGCAGGGTTGGGCTTCAACAACACTCTCGTTTGCCCTGGGGCGAACTGAGTGCATGAAGGATGTACAGACAGTGCATGAATATCACTGACCCGCTTGGCGGATGCCAGGGCCAGTAACAGCACTGTCTTGAGTGACAGATGTTTCATGTCGGCTCCTTCCACAGGTTCAAATGGGGTCATTCTGAGCCCATTTAAAACCACTGCCAGGTCCCATAAGGGCACCAGCGACCTGGAGACAGGGAGGAGCCTGCGAGCTCCCTTCATAAAACGGCAAACCAAAGGATGTTGGCTAGCCGTCTTACCCTCAAAGCCCACATGGCATGCAGCAATAGCAGCCAGGTACACCTTGATCATGGAGAAAGCTCTGTGTTTATCGATCAAGTCCTGTAGAAATGATAAAATCCCCCCGACATGACATTGAAAAGAGATGTGTCCTTCTTGAAGGCACCACTCCTCAAACACCCTCCACTTACAGTCGTAAAGAGACCTGGTGGAGGAAGCTCTCGCACTCTGAATAGTGTTTATAACCTTCTGAGGGAGTCCCACTGTATTCAGATTGTACCACACACGGGTCAGGCCCATAGTGCCCCGCGCTCTGGGCGTGGGTGAAGGATCGCCCCCCCCGCTTGAGACAATCTGTCCCTGCGTGGTGGGGGCTGCCATGGCTGCCCGCACAACAGCTGATATATCTCCGCCAGCCCGTACGTTGCGGGCTAGGGCGGAAACATCAGAGTAAGTGTGTGGCGTTGCTCCTTCACTCTGGCTAGAGTTGGGGGTAACAGAGCCAGGGGTGGGAACGCATACAGAGGACCCGGAGGTCAATCGTGTACGAGTGTGTCCCAGCCTAACAGTGCGTTTAAATCGTGCATTAAAGAGAACAGCTGTCATTGAGCATTTTTTCTTTTTGCGAACAGATTTAACGCGGCTCCGCCGTAACGCACCCACAGTGGACTCACGATCCTTGGATGAGGAGTCCAGTCTGCATAGAGTGGTGCACCTCTGGACAGTAATTCTGTCCCGAGGTGCATCACTCCCAGTACCTGTGTCGCTCTCAGAGAGAGGAGACGTCTGCCGCTCCAAGGGATCAGTTTGTGTGCCAGTGTGTGTGACTGGAGACAACGCAACCTCCCTTGGCCGTTCATACACGATATCGTGTTGTCTGTCCTCACGAGGACATGGTGTCCTCTGAGAGAAGGCAGGAAGCGTTTTAGGGTGGGGAACACCGCTAAAAGCTCCGGGTAATTTACGTGTGCCCGCTGGAGGTTTCTGCTCTAGAGACCTCTCACCGGGCGACCTTCGTAAATACCCTATCAGCCTGTCTGACATGCGTCCGTGGTGACCACCTTCCGTGAAAGGACAGCGCCCGTAGGCGCGCCCCGCACTAGAAAAGTCGGGTGTAGTGCCACTACGCATTACATAATAACCAATACTCTTTAGTTTTATTATGAGACCCATGTTGAGCGGGTGCTTTACGAGGACATTTGTCTGCGTAATCTGACTCTACTCGGCCGGCATTATAGATAAAACCCTTCTTTCTAGGAGAGAGAGAACCTCTCTCTCCAGAATATGGGTTGACTCTCTCTGGGCTTGTGAAAACTGATAAAGTATAACCCAGGCAGCCCAGAAGCCCAGGCAGATGTCGTGAGTATCTCCTGCTGTATGCTCCTCAGAGCCAGCTGAGATGTCACGCTTATGGCTCCAGCCGGCACTGCGCATGCGCGTGACGGAGGTGCCCTTACAGCTCCAGCCGGCACTGCGCATGCGTGTGACGGTGGTGCCTTTACAGCTCCAGCCGGCACTGCGCGTGCGCGTGGCGGTAGTGCCTTCACAGACCCGTCAATAATCCGCCTTTTGAGAGATGCCGTAGCTGCTCTCAAAAGGGGAAAAATTGGCGGGCTGTTTATTGGTTTTATTGATTTTCTTTTCACTTTTCATTTTTTTGTCTCCAGCCTGGGCTGGGGACTCGGGGTGGGCTGCGACCTTTGCGTCTTCGGTGTTTTAAACCGAGCAGAGTTCGAGGCAGCTTGGGCAGAGGACTGCTGCTGCGAGAGCAGCGGCTGGACCCTTTGAGGGAGGCAGAGGTGGAGTGCCTCGTCCTCCCTCTTCTTCGTCTCACACCTCCTGTGCATGGAGGCGAGAGCGGAGCCAAAGATTCCCTCGGGAACGATGGGCATATCCAGCACATCCTCCTTTTCCCAGTCTGGGAGAGTGGTGAGGTTGAGCCATCTCGCTCTTTCCTGCACCACCATGATCCCAATTACTGGAAGGAGTTGTCTATTTTTTCCCGCTGCTTGGGGAAGATGTTTTCCCTCGTAGCGGGACCTGGAGTTCTCCTTGGCCATTTCGGGCCACGGGACGTTGAGTCTGGCCGCAGCGCGTTTACACACGGCCTGCAGGTCCATGCTCAGACCGGGAGAAGCTGGTGTGCTATCGCCCGGGAGAACGGCACTTGCCTCAGGCTTTGCAGCCTGAGCCGGTGAAAATGAAGGTGTCCTCTTCCTGTTCATCCGATTCGGACAGGAGGAACGCCAGGGCGTCCTCCTCTTTGTCCTCCTCGTAGTCAGGCCCGAGGACATCCTCCGCGGGTGAGACCATGGTGAGGTCTAACCGGGAGCCCCAGCTTGGTGGAGCGCGGGAAACCGTTCCCGCGTGTCTTCCCGTCACCGGGTCCCGGCCTGCCAGGGCGCGGGATTCCGGTTCTATAGCCATAGCTGTGAAAGAAACTTCTGATCAGCAACGTGATGAAAGAATGGAAGCTGGAATCCGCTTAATCAAACACCGGAGTTTATTGAGAGTCACGGCCGGGAGCATTTACAAGGTCTCATCATTGAAAAACCCTGGCAACACTGAGGATTACACAGAAGCACAGCACAAATATACACAGAGAATATAGGAGTGGCCTATATTCGCTCCCTTTCCATCTTAATCGATACCAGACATGTTAGAGACAAAGGACGGGTCTGTTAAAGCCATCTGCGAATTGGCCACACTTCCCCCACAGGAAGGCAGGGCCTCTTGGCCTTTGCCCTGTTCAAGTTACAGACAGGACACATAGGAAAACACTAAAATTCTCCCCTGCACAGATCTCATTAAAATATTTCCTTCACAGATCCTCCCTTTTATCAATTTATTGATAACCAATTAACATTAGTCTAAGAATATTTCAGTCACTACTTAAATCAAATAAAACGTCCTCAGAGTTGTGTGGGCTCCCATTAACTACATCAAAAGCAGAATAAGATTGAAACAGTCAATCACAATGGTTGATACAGACAACCACAATAGAAAAATCATCTCTCTTCAGTGTTTGATTTCTTTTGTCAAAAAGCAAAATAATAACACACATGCAATACAAAAATATAATAGTAAAATATATGTTTCAAAAACAAGATATTTTATCATTTATCACTCGCAATTACTTATTAAAACACAATTAGAATGTAGGATTATAAGAAATCCAATTGAGGTATAAAATTAGAATCATAAGGTATCCAGTTTAGATTCACAGTTAAGGTATACATTCACAGTGATGAATCGATCAATATGTAATCTGTAAAGGTGCAGTGTCCTCAATCTTTAACATTACTTTACGTTTACTTCAATACACTTATTCAAGAGTAAGGCACTTTACTACATACATTTTATTCAAATACATTTGTTCAAAATCTGAAAAGGAAAAATCAGACATTTTATTGTAACAACCTGAGGAAGGAAAAATCAAAAAACATCTGTTCTTTATTCAAGGGAAATCAAAACATCTATTCTTTATTCTGAGTGTCAACTTTAATCAATGTATCAATCACTGAAAGGAGGTACCCATGGTACAGGAACTGCCATGGAGACCCATGGGTCTGGGAGGTCGGCGTCGTACATCAACATTGTGTCATTTACAGTAGAATACCCCACTAGCCTCTGTGGGGCCTGGAGGGCAGTCTTGGCAACCCTGCGTATGGCTAATTTAACTACAGTGATCAAACAAATCACTAGGATTAGCACAACCAAGATAAACACTGCAACAGTAACAACACATTTAACCAACCCCGCTCCCCGGGATCCAAGGGTTCCACTTAAATCCCCAAATGTAAACCCATGAGTTTCATGCAATTCTGTTATCCCGTTAGCCGTATCATGAATCATATCCATAACTTCCGGTGTGGCATCAGAGACAAAGGAACAGCACTCAGCACCAATTACTTTACATGCGCCCCCCTGGGCAGCTAAGAGGAGGTCCAGCGCCATGCGATTCTGTAGTGCTACTGTCCTAACTTCTTGCAATTCTTTATGTTCAGCTAACATTGCTGTGTTAGATACATTTAGATGATTTCCCACTACTTTGGATAATGCCATGATTTCCTGCTGACTAACATAAATGCCGTACCAAGGCAAAAATAGGCTCGCTATCTGTTGTCCTTTTGTAATGGACCTGCTGTTCCTGTGTAGAGAGGGAAGTATCGCTGCAATCTCATTTGCCTCTACTTTACGGATTAAAGGAATTAGGTAGGCTAGATAGCAGGTGCCATAAAAAACATCATACGGCACGCAGCCATAAGCTCGGTCGCCACAAACTAAGTAAACTCTCTGTGGGAGCGGAATTCTGGCTAATTTGACCCTCACTATGGTATTACAGTCGCTGTGTCCCACATCTGGAGAGGTGTGAGATCCTGCTTCATTCTGGAAACAGATGGACACATTCTTCCATTCATGTACTACAATTGGGGGAACATATATTGAACAGTCATGTGTAGGGGGATTGCCTAGGGGTATTGGTTGCGTACAATCATGTATTTTAACCTCAACGGAGTCCACTGTTCTGGAGGCAAACCAGGGTACCACTGTCACTAAAGCTTCAGCTAATAAAGATGCCATGTGTGATTGTTTTGTGCATGTTGGACTTGTGGAATTAACCGAACAGTTAGTTTGTACCAGAGCTAACTGGAATCTGTATTCAAACGCTAGGTTAATGTATTTCTTCACATATATTCGTTTTAAAAACATCAATCGTTTGAAACCGTCAGGCAGGTAATTTTTATTTACTGTCTCAACAATGAGAGAGACTAGACCCTCGTACTGTAACGGTTTATCAGAGTCTGTTGGATATGACGGAGTGTAGCAGTCCTCAGACCTCTGTCACTGGTAATTCCTGTGGGCACACCAAATCTAGGAATAACATCTTCTTTTCTGGTAGGGTAGGCCTCTACCCATTTGGAGAACTGGCGCACTATTACCAAAAGATATTTTAATCATTGGCATGGTGGCATATGTGAAAAGTCAATTTGCATATTTACAAAGGGCCCCGAGGGGGGCGGTAAGTGTTCATGCTGAATTTGACCACTTCTTTGTCTTGTCTGCTGGCATATCATGCATCTATCTACAAGGGTCTGTGTAGCTAGTGTAATGCCTGGAGCAAACCATTGGGACTTTATAATCCCATTCATCCCTCCTTTTCCTACATGTGATTTGCCATGTGCAACATGTGCCAAAACATGGAGGAACGAACGTGGACAGACCATCCGTCCGTCTGGGTGGAGCCACAAGCTGGACTCAGCGTCAAGTGTACAATCTCGTCTTAGCCATAAATCTTTCTCCCTAACATCAGCGCGGGCTTGCATGTCCGCGACATCATTAAAGGAAGGCAAACAAATGGGCTCTGCGGATTGTGTCAAGGGGCATTGGAGCACCATAGAAGAGCAGGAAACTGCTGCTTGTTTAGCCGCGGTGTCGGCTAACGCATTTCCACGCGAAATAGGATCATCAGAATTTGTGTGAGCAGCACACTTAACTACTGCTAGTTGTGTAGGGAGCATGATAGCGTCTAATAGCTGAGCTACTAACGCATGATGTTGAATAGGCTTACCGGCCGATGTTAAGAAACCGCGCATTTTCCACAAAACACCAAAATCATGGCACACACCAAATGCATACCTGGAGTCTGTGAAAATGGTTGCAACTCTATCTTTAGCCAAAATACACGCCCTCAGCAGAGCATACAACTCTGCGGCCTGAGCCGACGTGCCATTTGGCAAGGCCCGGCTTTCTAAAACTTCCCAGTCATTTACAACAGCATAGCCTGCTAAGTGTACTGTGTCAGGCGGCCTGCTCGCAGACCCGTCTGTGTATAGAATCATATCTGAATTAGGGATAGGAGTTTGCAACATATCAGTTCTGGGGGAAGAAGACATGTCAATCGTTGTGACACAGTCATGTGTTATCTCAAAATCTGGAATTAGCACCAGCGTAGCTGGGTTTAGAGGGGGAGAGCGTTTAAGTGTGATGTGTGGGCTTGAAATAATTATTGCTTCATAACCAGATCGCCTTGCTGCTGTCATATGCTGAGTAGCAGAGGTGTTCAGAATATGCAAAACTGCATGTGGGACATGTACTACACAGTCACTGGCCAGTACAATGGGAGAGGATTGTTTGATAACAATTGCAACTGCGGCCACTGCACGCAGGCATGAAGGCATACCAAGTACCACAGGGGAGAGTCGAGATGAGTAGTATGCAACAGGCCGGAAATTAGAGCCATGCTTCTGTACCAAGATGCCCGTTGCAAAGCCCCCCTTTTCATGGACGTGCAGGTGAAACGGCTGATGGTAATCAGGGATCCCCAGGGCAGGAGCTGATGTCAGGGCTCGCTTTAAGTCCTGAAAAGCTGTGTGCATGTCCTCAGACCATTGAACAATGTTAGGAGCAGCCTGCAGAGTGGCAGCATGCAGGACAGAGTCCATAGCAGCGTACTCGTATATCCAGTGTTTGCAATAGTTAGCCATGCCCAAAAAAGACAGCATGTCTTTCTTTGTACGGGGTGGTGCCACTTTGTTCAAAAGGCAAATCCTTGCTGGCGAGAGGAGTCGGTGTCCATCCCTCAGAATGTGACCCAGGTATGTGACCTCAGTCTGGCAGTACTGCAACTTAGCCAGGGATGCTCTGTGTCCGCATTCAGAAAGTCTTTTCATGAGCAGAATGGAGTCGATGGGACATGCGTCCATGTTGGGAGAAGCTAACAACAGGTCATCTGCATACTGAAGCAAGGTACTACCTCCTGTAAGGACCAAAGTGTCCAGATCTCTCTTAACCGCTGCTGCGTACACAGTAGGCGATTCAACATACCCCTGTAGGAGGCGCGTGTATGTGATTTGTTTACCTTTAAAAGTAAATGGAAACAGATACTGGCTGTCTGGATACAGAGGAACAGAGAAAAATGCTGAACACAAATCAATTACTGTGTAACATTTTGAATCTGGCGGTAGTGATGCAAGAATTGAATTAGTGTCAGGCACTATAGGAGCTGTCGGAATGACAATAGCGTTAATAGCTTGCAAATCTTGGACAAAGCGCCACTTATCAGGGCGATTGTGTTTAGGTATGGGCAGAATCGGAGTATTACACGGGCTGGACGTGTAGATTAATACGCCTTGATCGAGCAGAGATTGGATGACTCCTTCAATTCCCAAAATGGCTCTATGGGGTAAATTGTACTGTCTGATAGCTGGCAATCTGGCATTGGCTTTAAGTGTGACTCTGTGTGGAGGGGCTGAGCAAACAAACCCCACATGATTCTTGTGTTTAGCCCATAATGTGGCCGGAACCTCAGACAAATCTGAAGGGGGTCCATATTGTGTGGGTGCAGGTGGCTGTAAATGAAGAAATGTGCTTTGAGGGAGAGAAAGTTGCTCAGAGAGATACAGCATGTAATGTTCTTCTCCGAGGTTAATTCGATTATGTGTGTGTGTGTGTGTGTGTGTGTGTGTGTGTGTGTGTGTGTGTGTGTGTGTGTGTGTGTGTGTGTGTGTGTGTGTGTGTGTGTGTGTGTGTGTGTGTGTGTGTGTGTGTGTGTGAGAGGAGCTGTTGCAGCCTTCAGCAGAGCATGGCAGTGGGCCGCCATTTTCTGAATTCCTGTTGTTGAGAAAACAGAAATCATGTTGAAATCTGGAAATGACCAACAATAAAGGTTGTCTTGAGATGATTGAATTAATTGGACAGCTTGATAGACTTTGCTGTCAGGAATAGTCAAAAACAATCCGTCTGGAGTGCAATGTATTGTTGCTTGTAATTTACAAAGCAAATCTCTGCCCACTAGATTAATAGGACTTCCATCTGAAATAATGAAAGAGTGTTGGACATGTGATCCTTCGATTGAAATATTCGTTTTATCTGAAACGGGCTCGGACATAGGAATGCCAGAAACTCCCATTGTTGTAAGAAAATTATTGGTTGCTTCACACACTTTTTCCTTCATGCGCACTGCTGATAATGTTGCTCCGCTGTCAATCAAAATGTCTACCGCCTTACCACTGAAATCAACGGGCATAATCGGATCTTCACGCGGGTTATTGGAAAGGCGAATTGTTGCTGCTTGAATGGGGAAATGCTGTGAATCTGACCCTATTTCTTCATGATGGCCTCTCTATCTTCTGTTAAATTGACTTTGCTGACCGTTTTGCCCCTGTTGGGCCTGCCTGTCGTATTGACTGTTAAGGGGAGGGGGAGGCAGTAATGCCGGGTGATGGGGGGGCTGGGGGAGAGCAGGCAATGTATCCTGCTGTGTTCGCCAGCGCCGCTCGCACTGCCCCGCCCAGTGATCCGTTGCACCACAGACGTGACACGGCATCAACTTTTTGGAATTTTTATTCTGCTGCTGTCTGCCCTTGTCTTGATAACCCTGTGATCTTCCCTGATTTTGATACTGCTGTGTGCAGTTTTGTCCCTGAAACTGCTGGGAGTTATCCGCACTCTGATAAGCCTGTGTATTTTGAGGCAACTTTTGCATCAGCTGGGCAATTCTGGGGGTCAGAAATATCTGATTTCTGTGTAACGCGCGCATTGTGGCTAATGTTATTTTCCATGTTTTGATTTGCCAGTCCGGAGTGGTCATCATGTAGGCCTGAGCTGTTTCAGGGATTAAATTATGTAACAAAGTCTGTATGGCGAACAAATCATTGCCCTCTCTTTTAATGCCCGCATTATTATCCCACACTGTCATGAAACGCTGGAGAAATTCTGGGACAGTTTCTGTTGGGTTCTGTACGCAAGCCGTCACTAGCGAAAAATCTGTGTGAGTTTTGGCGCATGCTCTGATCGCAACAGCAGCTACAGTTTGGATCCACATATCACGCGTCTGTGTCGCAGGCCAGTCACCTGCAGGCGTACAGGCAGGGAATTTGAATTCGTCCCTGCACGTGGGCCAATCTGCCTTGTATGTTAGGATTATCAGCTGTTTAACATCATGAACTAGACAGTTATAAACTGAGCAGACATTAGTCAACCACGACAGATACTCATCTGGGCTTTTAGTGGGACTTGGAGCGTGATTAGTGACATCCATGACCTCAGCGGGAGTCCAAGGCTTATAAACTGGAACATCTCCTATCAGTATTTTCGGTGCGGTCACAGCTTCAGCAGAATTATTATCCTGATATGTTTGCAGTCTTGTGATAATTCTATGCGGAACATATGTTTTAAAACTGGTGCCGTACGGCGTGTTTGGATTGTGTAACATTTTCGTTGCGGAGCCAGAAGTCGGGGTGTGTAATGAGCTGCTATCTGGCATTTCCTCTCCACTGTCCGCTACACTGTGTTCCTGCTGCTCACTTTGTTGTTGTCTATACTGTCCTGCCCGATATGTCAACCCATTTTGATTCATGATAGCTGCAGCTGACATTAATAGATCATCATCGGAGTTTCTTGCCCCAAAATTTGAGAGTCCTATCGCGGGAATTATTTGTGTACAGAGAGCTACAGCCTGCTTTTCCTCCAGCAGCCCAGCGTCTGTTAAAATGGAAATTAGCTGAGCTGTGCTGGGAGATTTCCCTTGTCTTTTCAGCCAATCGTACATAACTGATTTCGCAATGGCTGCAACGTCCTTTCCATGTCTTTCTTTAATTCTGGACATGTTCTCTGATTTAACATCAAAAGCAGCCTCTAGGCTAAGCAAATGACAACTAGCTGCGCATTTAGAAACTCGATCAATCAAAGCTTTGAGTTCAATGGAGCCTCGCTCGGTGCCAACTGATTTTTCATTTTTTCGCTCATCATAACCTCTTTTTTATGCAATAGTCATCCAAGCTTTAACACATTCCTTCATGTACGTTACATCCCAGGAGCAATTTGCCTCATGTTCAATTAATTTGAATGCCTGCCACAACACGGCCATGTCAAAAGTGCCCGTTAACAGCCAATCAAACAGAATCTTTCCTTTCTGACTATTCTGTTGTGAATGTTCACAAAGTAACGAGGTGAACGGCATAACTTTAGTCCAATCCAAGCTTCTTCCAACAATTCCAGACGGCATATTAGGGGAAAACATGTGTGTGTAATGGCTGTCTGTAATAGGATTTTTTGTAAGTGTGTTGGTGCGTGAATTATTTGTCCTCTTACCAACTGAATCGTTTGTGGAGACAGTATTACCCATGTGTAACGGTTAGTACAATAAAACAAACACTGCAATTAGACAAATTAGACAAACAAACATAAACTCTCAACAACCATCAGCGTGACAAAAAATTCTTCCAGTTTAGTTTTAATCCGAATTAGGGAGACTTTCAGAGGGGGTTAGAGAAATATCTGTTTAATCATGAGAGCCTTCTTACTCATAATCTTGTATTCAGCAATCCATATATGACATTCTCACACCACGTATAACCACTTTCTTTAGTTCAAAAATGGCAATAATCGTGGAAATAATGACTATTTAGTACTATTCCTCTCTGTTTGTCTGCATGCGCCTCTCCACAGGGGGGGGGGGAGAGTCGGCAACTCAGCAGAAATGCTGTTGATTTAAGCAATTTATCCTCTGAAATCTCCTGAATTCGGCAATTTGTTTCAATACAAATCTATCACATTGCTTCTAATGCAGAAACTCCACTTTACTGATGCTCTCTTTCAAGGTCTCTCCGAATATTTGCTGTGTGTAATTGTCCGGTGATTTAATTCCGAGAATCACACACAGAGGAAATCGATGAAAGTCGATATTCCGAGGTTATTTATTAGCCCCAAATATTCTCATTGTTTTTACATGGGCCGTGTTTGCTCTGTAAGCACATGCTCCAGCAACAACCACGGGGAAAATCGGCCAGGACAACGTCCCCTTGACACCGATTCCCGAGGTTATAATTTATCCTCCGAATGTAAATGAGTAGAGAAACCAAAAAAAATTGCAGCAGCTCAGTTCTTTCAGGAAATTTATAATACCGTCAATCACAGACACTGGCAAGACAATCTCAAAATAGAAATTTACTTACCAGCCTCTGAAGATATGTTGGTATCCTGTCGTGACGCCAATGTGTGAAAGAAACTTCTGATCAGCAACGTGATGAAAGAATGGAAGCTGGAATCCGCTTAATCAAACACCGGAGTGTATTGAGAGTCACGGCCGGGAGCATTTACAAGGTGTCTCATCATTGAAAAACCCTGGCAACACTGAGGATTACACAGAAGCACAGCGCAAATCTACACAGAGAATATAGGAGTGGTGAGAGTGAGACATCGAACGGAGTGTTATGAATGAGAACTCATGTAGTACTGAACACGTAACATGAACTTGCCGGGCGGCGCGGTCCCGTGGGTTAGATGCGCATTCATAATGCCGAGGGAAATAACTCTCAGAATAACGTTATTAGCACATTTGTACAACTTGAGGAACGAATGTTTTTAATAAGGGCTATACAAACGTTCATACTGGGTAGTTTATTTAGTTTAAAAAAAAATATCCAACGAGTTACAGACCACTCTTTCCCCATGTAAGTCAGTGGGAAAAAGTGTTTCCGGGCCCAGCAACCTAAAGGAAGTGTAGTACCGCCGTTTGACCAGCACGAATATTCTCATCAGACTCCGGCGCACTTCCTGGGGGCTTGGGCTGGAGCTATTGGAGCTACAACAACGAGCCGTTAAAGGCAGAGAGTAGGCTTGTTTGAGACGAGCTGCGGCCGGGGGAGGTCTCAAAAAGCTCGTCTGAAGTCGAATAGCTCGGAGTCGTCTTCTTCTTCATCTTCTCTCTGTTTTTTGGCGGATTGCAAACAACTTTAAGGTGCATACCGCCACCTCCGGAGTCGGCTTGACTCGGTTTGCGTTTATAAAGAATGCACACATGTGTTTAATCGTTAATGTCAGATATGTACTAAGTAAATACATTTGTTCCTGCTCAAGATTAGATTCAACTTTATTGTTATTGCGCATATTACAGGTACTGAAATTATATCATGAAAGTTACGGTGCTTATTAAGCTTTTTAAAACGTATGTGGTAAGTTGCCAAAGTGCTTTGTTTTGAACGTTCATCAGTATTATAATCAAAAAGAGAAATATGAACAAATAAAGTCAACATATCACAGTCTTTACTGAGCTGTGTGGTGTTTGTTCAACTTTTAAAAGATGTTTGAATGGTGATGTACACAGTGATAGATGTTAAGGACTAACGTTTATAATAAATACATTTGTATTTATTTTAAGATCTTTTCATAGTTCATACAATCATACGTATTGGGATCATTTGTATTAATGTGGACCGGAGGGAGAGGGTGACGAGCATAAGTTTCACTTTCCTTTTTTATTTCAATTCCAGCTTTGGTCATGAAGAATATGTTTCTCTGTTGTCCACGTTCATAAAGCATAAAGCATAATAGCATGGATAATTTACAAAGGCTTTAAAAACACAGCAGGAGCCCAAGACAATTATAAAACTTGTCATTATTTCAGTAGACTACAACCACTACTTGTTTAGCTAGTATAAACTCAACAAAACTAGCATTAGCTGGCTAACTGACGTTATTTTGCAGCTAAACTGCACGATATAAAACGGTGGTCTTCAAAGCGGATTTAATCCTCAATCACAATAATATTATTCAAAGTAATACTGGGCAAGTAATAGGGCAAAACTTACCGTTGATTGACGGGCCATGTCAGCGGACTGGTAGCGACACGAAACGTTAGCCCCGCAGTCCTCCGGTTCGACCTGACTGTGGCTGTTCTCATTCATAACACTCCGTTCGATGTCTCACTATGGGATGCGCCTCATCGCGGAGCAAACAGAAGCATCAATCTCATTACGCCAATCCTGATTGGCTAGTGATCTTGACGTCAGCGTCAGGGGAATCCACCCCCTATAAGTAGCTTGCGCTACGTCGCATGCGTCATTCAAACACCTCTTCTCGCTTCAGAGCACATCTCTATGGTAGCCGGGCTAGCTTAACAGTCCACAGACTGAACCCAAATCTAAATTTCGGTCGACGGGCGCTCGTCTAAGGCTAAGGCTAAGGCTTGACTTGCTTATCTTTCCTACAGTGCAGACGCTTTTCTGCTTGCTCCTGCCTCTGCTTACTTTTTATGCTGACTTTCCTATTCTTATTCTCTGAAAACTTCGAGCAGCGGCTCCTGGACATTAACCTATCACTGGGACAGTTCATCTTCGTAAATAGACAGAGGTTTTCAGTCATATTTCAAAAATGTTACGGCGACCCCAGTCTTACAGTAGCGTGGCCTAGCAACAGCTAAAGCCTGGTAGGCTACTGCATGCTATTTAGCTTAAGCTAGTTGGTAGAAAAATGCCTCCGTTCTCTACAGATGACTTCCACAAACTTCTACAGAAGATAGCTGTGCTGGAAATGAAAATGCAACGGTTGGAAGTTAACGTGGAAGTTAATGGACTATGTTGTGGGAATGACACCACTTTACCAGTGTTGCAAAATAGTGGAAAAGGGTATGCTAACTCACAGCTAGTTAGCAGCTACAAGGATTCCAAGGAACAGGAGGGATGTGTAATAAATCTACAAGTGGTGGTCCTCCCTGGAACTCTCTGGGTGCAAGGCCGAAGAGTAAATCATTTCCATGGGATTTGGGAGGATGGATAACGGGCAGAGCCTAACACTCTGAAATATGTGATGCGACCGGCTGGCCTGCATTGTTATCACCCAGGAGGAGCGCCTCTTCAACCCCTAAACAGCAGTGGACAGCTGCTAAAGGGAGAATTACAAAAAATCCTCCTAAACCACCAAGTGTGCCAATCCAGAACAGATACGCTCCGCTGACCGAGAGCCGGAGATCTCTTTCTGATGACCTGGATAACCCGTCCTCATCACACAGCAGGGTAAGGACCACTAGCTACTCCAAAAGCAAAAGGCTAGAGGGAAAGCTAACGACTGGGCCTGAAACTCTGATTGTGGGTGACTCTGCTGTAAGAGATGTAAAAGATATGTGTAGTAAGAACAACGCCAAAGTACTCTGTTTTCCCAAGGATATGGTCTCTGACTTGGCTGAGAAGATCCTGCATATTGGGGCTGAACATCAGACTGTGAAGAATGTGGTACTGCACATTGGAACAAATGATGTTGTGAAACAAGAGTCAGAAGTGCTGAAAAAAGACTTTAAATGTCTGTTGGAAACTGCCAGCTCTCTAAATGCAGAGGTGTTCATCACTGGCCCTCTACCGCCAGTCAGAAGAGGAGTGGAGAGATTCAGCAGATTGTTTGCACTGAACACCTGGCTTTCAACTGCCTGTACTGACCATTCTGTGCATTTTATTGACAATTTTAACTTTTTCTGGGACCGCAGACATCTCTTCAAGGCAAATGGAGTTTGCCTGAACAAATCAGGAGTGAAATTGTTTATCTCTAACATATTCAACTGCCTGCGTCATCAATCTGTTCCCTCTGCCAAGGACAAGCGGCAAGAGGAATCAAAACAGGAGATAGACACAACACATGGCGCAGAAAACCCTGAAGAAGTATCACTGCACCCGCCTGAGGAATGTTCTGATTATGGGAGACCTATGAAACACACGGAGGAGTCCCCACCGCCCGTCACCCCCCTGTCAACGCCTTTGAGGATACTCCGTTCACCCTTTCACCCTCGCCCACCATCCTGGAGATCGTTGAACACAAGAAGGAGATACAGAGGGCTGGCACCGATTCCTTCCTGGATTTCAAAGACCAGACTAAGGCGATACGCAGGGCTGGCAGCATGTCCTTTACCCCCGCCCCTCAACGACGCCCACCAAAATCACCGAAGCAGAGATGCGCACCATCTCCCCCGGCTTAATCACCATGCCTACCACAATCATCCAAAACAATCTGCAAACTGATATCTGCTGGGTCCAGGCTCAAGGGCGTATGGCACTCTCAACTCTTTCCAGGACATGCCCGGGCCCTGCCTGCCAGTAGCTTTGCCGATATCTGTGTTGATAGGTAATAGATTAAGAGCGGTGAATCATCTTAGATACAGGAAGGACTCAAACGTTTGTGTGAGTTTATCTAATTTAGCAGTGATTCCATGTCAGCCACAGCTTGTTACAAAAAACATGACTGATAGTGTGTTTAACGAACTTAAACTAGCTTTATTAAATGTCAGGTCTTTGGCAGGAAAAACATTTGTAATCAATGATTTTATCACTGAGCACAATCTTGATTTTATGTTTTTAACAGAAACTTGGATTGAACAAAATAACAGTGCAGCTGTTCTTATTGAATCAACCCCTCCCAACTTTAGTTTTATGAGTCAGGAAAGAATGCATAAGAAAGGGGGTGGAGTTGCTATTCTGTTCAATGATTCCCTTCAATGCAGGAAGACATCGTATGGAAACTTTGATTCTTTTGAATATGTGGCCCTTCAGCTGAAATGCTCCTCTCGAGCTCTGTTCCTAAATATCTATAGGCCACCCAAATACTGTGCAAGCTTTTTTGATGACCTTACTGAACTGCTGTCTATAGTGTGTATTGACTTTGACCGTCTAGTCATTGTTGGTGATTTTAACATCCATGTTGACAACCCCCAGGACAGAGGGGCTAAATAACTGTTTTGTGTTCTTGATAGCTATGGACTGACTCAGCATGTGACGGATCCCACGCACAATAAGGGGCACACTCTGGACTTAATTATCTCAAAGGGTCTGAATATCTCTAAGGTTGTGGTGACTGATGTTGCACTGTCTGACCATTCCTGTGTTTTCTTTGAGAGCTCTATTTCTGTTCACACAAGTGTTCAAAAAGAGGTAACCACAAAGCGATATTTAACTGAAAATACTAGGGAAATGTTTACTCAGAATTTTTCTTCCACACTTGCCCCTGCTAACACCTCAGTAAATGAGCGAGTAGATCATTTTAATTCAAAAATTAAAAATGTTATAGATGCCATTGCTCCAATTAAGGTAAAGGAAGTGAAGAAAATATCTCCATGGAGAAAGGCCATGACCGTTAAAACAGAAAAAAGAGAGTGTCGAAAAGCTGAACGCAGGTGGCGAAAAACAAATCTCCAGGTTCACTTTGAAATTTATAAAGAGAGACTTGGCCTTTATAATTTGGAATTGAAAAACGCACGACAATCATTCTTCTCTGACATCATTACCAAAAACAAAAACAACGCACGTGCCTTGTTTTCTACCGTCGACAGACTAACTAACCCCCCAGTGTCAGTAGCCTCTGCATTTCTAACCACCAGGGCGTGCAATGATTTTGCCTCCTTTTTCACTGACAAAATTCAGACAAGCAGTCAGTGCCTCTGCATCAGGAACAGCAAATGTGTTGTCTCTGTGTCCACTTAACATCAATTCAGACATCATGACACAATTCCATCAGATTAATGATAAAAACCTAGAGGACATTATACAACTTCTGAAATCCTCCTCCTGCTGCCTTGATATTATTCCAACAGGATTTTTCAAAGATGTTTTTCCCTGCATGGCCTCAGAACTACTTCATATAGTAAACAAATCTCTTCACTCAGGTATTTTTCCACAGGCCCTGAAAACTGCAGTCATTAAACCACTCTTAAAAAAGAATAATCTAGATGCTTCAGTAATGAACAATTACAGGCCCATATCAAACCTGCCATTTCTAGGTAAAATCATTGAAAAAGTTGTTTTTCAACAGTTGAGTAATTTCTTGCATTTAAATAGTTGTTTCGATGTGTTCCAGTCAGGCTTTCGTCCAAACTACAGCACTGAGACTGCTCTTGTAAAGGTCTTTAACGACATCCACTTAAACACAGACAGTGGCAGAACTTCAGTGTTAGTATTATTAGATCTCAGTGCTGCGTTTGACACTGTTGACCACAGCATATTACTAGACCGACTGGAAAACTGGGTGGGACTTTCGGAAACAGTTCTAAATTGGTTTAAATCCTACTTAAAGGATAGAAACAACTTTGTTTCTATAGGTAAATACACATCTGAGTTGACAAATATGACATGTGGGGTTCCTCAAGGCTCCATCTTGGGGCCTCTTCTCTTTAACATCTACATGCTACCACTGGCTCAGATAATGAAGAACAACAAAATAAGTTACCATAGCTATGCAGATGACACTCAAATGTACGTAACAATTTCACCAGGAGACTATGCTCCAATTCAAACACTGAGTAAGTGCATTGAACAAATCAATGACTGGATGTGTCAGAACTTTCTCCAATTAAACAAAGATAAAACTGAGGTAATGGTTTTTGGAGCCAAGGAAGAACGTTTAAAAGTTAGCGCTGAGCTTCAGTCTGCAATGTTCAAACCAACAGATAAAGCCAGAAATCTAGGTGTAGTCATGGACTCTGACCTGAGTTTCAACAGTCACATTAAAACAGTTACTAAATCAGCCTACTATCACCTAAAGAACATATCTAGGATTAAAAGACTAATGTCACAGCAGGATTTGGAAAAACTTGTCATGCCTTTATCTTCAGTAGACTCGACTACTGCAATGGTGTCTTCACAGGTCTCACTAAAAAATCTATTAGAAAGCTGCAGCTGATTCAGAACGCCGCTGCTCGAGTCCTCACTAACACTAAGAAAGTGGATCACATCACTCCTGTTCTGAAGTCTTTACACTGGCTTCCTGTGTGTCAAAGAATAGATTTCAAAAATATTGCTGCTGGTTTATAAAGCACTGAATGGTTTAGGCCCAAAATACATTACTGACCTCCTGCTAAACTATGAACCATCCAGATCTCTCAGGTCTTCAGGGACTGGTCAGCTTTCTGTCCCCAGAGTCAGAACTAAACATGGTAAAGCAGCGTTCAGTTGTTATGCTCCAAATATCTGGAACAAACTCCCAGAAACCTGCAGGTCCGTTGCAACTCTTACTACTTTTAAATCCAGACTGAAGACTTTTCTTTTTGTCGCTGCTTTTAATTGAACTATTCATATCTTAAACTGCACTGTAACTTTTATCCATGTACTTTTTCTTGTAATGTTTAATTGAACTATTCATATTTTAGACTGCACTGTAACTTTTATCCATGTATTTTTCCTTAATGTTTATTTTATTAGCTTTTCTTTTTTAATGCTTAATGTCTTTCATTTTTTTTTGTTGTTATTGTAAAGCACTTTGAATTGCCTTGCGTTGAAAAGTGCTATATAAATAAACTTGCCTTGCCTTGCCTAAGGCTAATACTAACACACCAGTTAGTATTATAATCCACCTCGCCGTTTCTTCCTCGGGAATTAAGGTAAGGTTTTGATTTTTTCAAGCTAGCAAAACACCTGTCGCTAGCTTGCTTTCCCTCACAACCGACACCACGGTAGTGAGGACGTTTTTTCTGTTCTCTTTCTCACGTAGGAGGAAAGGATTAAAAGAATATTAACACTCCAGTTAATATTCTTTGAGAAAAAAGACCTACACCGTCCTCTTTTTCGCCGGATTAAAGACAGGTTGGTAACACTTTTTTTCTCGACGACGTACCTGTTACGAGCGGGTCCTCTCCACGCCACACGGCGAACAAGATGGACGCCTCTCTCCCTCACACCAGAGGAGTCAGGGACTCGGAGGTTCGACTCTGCGGCTGCAGGTTGAAAATATCAGGCACAGACTCACACCAGGTCTGCTCGTCCTGCCTCGGGCTGGAACACCCCCAGGAGGCTATTGACAACCCCGGTTCGTGCGGGCATTGTGCCCGTTTCACCATAAAGAGCCTCCGCCGACGGTTAGCACGCCAAGCTAGCTTGTCGGGACAGGACCCCCTCATGTCCGTTGATTTGCAGGCTGGCAATCAAGATGCGGGGGCGTCCTGCCGCAGAGATTGAGCCCCGCACTGTGTCGGTCTGGGGCTCATCAACAGCGGCAGCTGCAGAACCAGAGTCCCGCGCCGTGTCAGGCTGGGACCCGGTGGCGGCAAGAGACGCGGGAACGGAGCCCCACGCTTTAACAAGCTGGGGCTCCCGGCTAGACATCACCATGGTTTCGCCCGCGGAGGATATGTCCTGGAATTGGATTACATGGAGGACGAAGAGGATGCCTCTGAGTTCCTCCTGTCTGATTCGGATTAGCAAGAAGACGATATCTTCATGTCATCGGCTCAAGCTGCAAAGCTGGGAGCGATGGCTGCTCTCCCGGGCGATAGCACACCAGCTTCGCCCTGTCTGAGCATGGACCTGCAGGCCGTGTGTCAGCGTGCCGCATCCAGGCTAGACATCCCGTGGCCCGAAATGGCCAAGGAGACCTCCAGGTCCCGTTACGAGGGGAAACATTTTCCCCAAGCAACGAGGACAAAGAGGCAACTCCTTCCAGTCTTCCCGGAGATGTTGGATGAGGTGTCGGTCTCGTGGAGAGACCGGCCCTTTAGCAACAAGGCCCCAATCCAGGGTGCCTCCTCCCTAGAATGTGACGGTATGGAGAGGCTCGGCCTGCTCCGCATACCGCCTATGGAACCGCTGGTGGCAGCCCACCTCCTACCGAGGATGGGCCCGTCACCAAGCAGGAACCCCACGCTGCCAGCGAAGGCGGACCGATTCCAGTCGACCATGACTGAACGGTCCTACAGAGCCCCAGCGTTTTCCGCCAGGGCTCTGAACGTTTCCTCGCTGCTAACCGCATACCAAGTGGAGCTCTGTGAGGATCTGTCGAGCAATCCTGGACCGGCCGTTCTGGATGAGATGGCCGCGGTCACAGACATTTGTCTCCGTGTCCAACGCTGCGCCGTCCAGGCCACGGGCAAGGCAATGGGGATCATGGTGGTGCAGGAAAGAGCTAGATGGCTCAACCTCACCAACCTCCCAGACCGGGAAAAGGAGGATGTGCTTGACATGCCCATCGTTCCCGAGGGGATATTCGGCTCCGCTCTCGCCTCCATGCAGAGGAGATGCGAGTCGAAAAAGAAGGAGGACGAGGCCCTCCACCTCTGCCTCCCTCGAAGGGTCCAGCCGCTGCTTTCACAGCAGCAGTCCTTCGACCAAGCTGCCTCTAACTCTGCTCGGTTCAAAATACCCAAACAGCAGAGGTCGCAGCCCGCCCCGAGTCCCCAGCCCAGGCAGGAGACGAGGGTGAGTTGGCCTAGAAAATCTCCAGTCCCGGCTGCAGCCCAGGCGCAGCCGACCCAGAATTTCGGCCAGCAGTCGAGGAAGAAGAAGCGAGCGGCCTGACAGCCCCTCCTTCTCCCCTCTGTGACAGAGCTGGAAGTCCACGGTTCCCCAGCTCTATATGTGTTCCCGCCGCCTCGAGAGATGCCTCAACACCATCCTCAAGTCCGCAAAAGCACATGTCACAAGTTTGTTGTTGTTTCTAGAATAAAACATTTTCCGCTGACGCATCCAGGCTTCAAGCCAAGGGCGCAGCTCAAAAAAATGAAAAGAAAAACAATAAAAACAATAAACAGTCCGTCAACTGTTCCCCTTCTGAGAGCAGCTACGGCTTCTCTCAAAAGGCGGATTATAGACGGGTCTGTGAAGGCACCACCGCCACGCGCATGCGCAGTGCCAGCTGGGGCTGTGAAGGCACCACCGTCATGCGCATACGCAGTGTCGGTGGGGATTGTCGAAATGGGGTACCACCATGTTCAGACACTAGAGGGCCCCATAACACAACAAATAGAGACTCAGAGGGTAAGAGACGTGACATCTCCGCTGGCTCTAGGAGCATACAGTGGGAGATGCCCACAACATCTGCTTGGGTTTTCAAGACAGTAAAACGGGGCTACAGACTCCAATTCGCTGTCACCCTCCCTCGCTTCTCGGGCATTCTGTATTCACAAGCCCGAGGAGAGTCAGCCCATATTCTGGAGAGAGAGATCCTCTCACTTCTAGAAAAGAGGGCTATATCTATAGTACCCGCCAAGCAGAGTCAGAGCGGCTTTTATTCCAAGTATTTCCTCGTTCCCAAACGGGGAGGGAACGGAATTCGCCCAATACTAGATTTGAGCGCTCTGAACAAATAACTAAAAAGATACAAATTCAGAATGCTCACTCACACATCTCTGCAGCATCTCGTGCGACAAAACGACTGGTTTACATCAGTAGACCTGAAAGATGCGTATTTCCACATCCCAGTATATTACCCACACAGGAAATATCTGAGGTTCGCATTTCAGGGGATCTGTTACGAATACAGAGTACTTCCCTTCGGTCTGTCTCTCAGTCCAAGAGTGTTTGTACGATGTACGGAAGCCGCGATAGCCCCGTTAAGACAACAGGGTATTCGCCTGGCGACCTACCTAGACGACTGGCTACTTCTCGCACAGTCGGAGCAGGAGGCTGTTACGCAGACAAATGTCTTCGTAAAGCACCTGCTCAACCTGGGTTTCATAATAAACACAGAGAAGAGCATGTTGTGCCCAGCACAGACTGTACTCTTCCTGGGTTTACACCTGAACTCGGTGCCCTTTACAGCCCGCCTGTCAGCGGAAAGAGTGAAAGCTTTCAGAGCTTGTCTCGCTCATTTCCAGCTGCGCAAACATGTTCTCTTCAGATCATGCCTGCGGTTACTGGGGCTCATGGCGTCAGCCATCCTGGTTGTACGACTGGGACGCTTACAAATGAGGGAGTTTCAGCGCTGGGTAGCCGCTCTAAAACTAAACCCAGCGCGTCATGGCGCGCGGAGAGTAACGGTTACGGTGAAATGGCACTGCGTCACTGGCTGCACCCGACTTTTCTAGTATGGGGCGTGCCTATGGGTGCTGTCCTTTCACGGAAGGTGGTCACCACGGACGCATGTCTGACAGGCTGGGGAGGTATTTATGAAGGTCGACCGGTGAGGGGTCTCTGGAGCAGAGACCTCCAGCGGGCACACATAAATTACCTGGAGCTTTTAGCGGTGTTCCTCACCCTAAAATGCTTTCTGCCTTTTCTCAGAGGACATCATGTCCTCGTGAGGACAGACAATACGACCGCAATATCGTATATAAACCGCCAAGGGGGTTTGCGTTCTCTCCAGTTACACATGCTGGCACGCAAACTGATCTTATGGAGCGGCGGACGTCTCCTCTCTCTGAGAGCGACGCACGTACCAGGAGTGATGAACCTCGGGGCAGATCTACTGTCCAGAGGTGCACCACTATACGCAGACTGGACTCTACATCCAAGGATTGTGAGTCAGCTGTGGGTGCGTTATGGCAGAGCCGCGGTGGATCTGTTCGCATCAAAAGAAAATGCTCAATGTCAGCTGTTCTTTTCAATGCGCGATCTAAATGCACCGTTAGGCGTGGACGCGCTCGCGCACGTTTGGCCTCCGGGCCTTCTGTATGCGTTCCCACCCCTGGCTCTGATACCCCCAACTCTGGCCAGAGTGAGGGAATAACGGCACACACTTACCCTGATAGCTCCGCACTGGCCCGCAATGTACTGGCTGGTGGAGATATATCAGCTGCTGTGCGGGCAGCCATGGCAGCTCCCACTACGCAGGGACATACTGTTTCAGGCGGGGGGGGGGCGATCTTTCACCCAAACCCAGAGCGCTTGGCACTATGGGCCTGGCCCGTGAGTGGTACAATTTGAATACAGTGGGACTCCCTCAGAAGGTGATAAACCAACACACTCTCACTCCCTAAGCGTCCAGGAGCGACGTTTGGTCAGCGTCCGTGGCGTCCAGTTGTGACGCTCCTTGGCTCCTTCAGCGTCATAAAGGGACGCAAATAGCTTTCAACTGATTGCAATGTATTCCCATCTGCGGCGGGATTTGATGCTCATGGAAGCATGGCATTCGTTTGTTTCGGCTGCGGCAATGTGAGCGTCCATTCCCATTGGATAACGGAGAATTGTACACCCGGAAGTAAGTATTCCTCTTACTGTCGATTGATTTTACAGTGATATCTGCACTACTCATCGACAAAAAAACACCAGATTATCCTTGTTAATTACACAACATTGATTGGTTTAAATTGTGTGCAATGCTTTTGTATTTTCCCACTTCGATTCGGAGAAACAAATATTTTTTCGGAGTAAAGGATGGCAGAAGACACTACACTACCCAGAATCCCCAGCTATCGTTTGGACTACACCATGTGCTCTGTTTGACAAACCCAGTTTTTTTCACCATTCATTCCAATGGCTGGCGTCTATGTCACGTGATCTTCAAATTTCTCCCTGGAGAAAAAGAAAACATGGCCGAACTTCGTTTTATTCTCGGTGGAAAATGCCTATTTTAAAGTTAGTTTGGCCATTAAAATGCGTTTTGATGTCATTTGATGCGAGAAATATGAGTTGTTATTTCAGATTATGTGTGCAGTGGATGTACATGATCTTTAGCTTGCTAGTTATTACGAAGATTACTTCAGGAAATTGCGTCCATAACGTTTTCATTGTTACCAAGGTGGTTGCTAGGGACGCTGCTATCGATATTATTTCTGTTATGTAACTGTTTAATGGTGTTATCTTTATTGCTACCCCCTTCCCTGTCAAGTATAGTGTTGGTCCACAGCGCAAACATATTAGTTACAAAATCCGCATCTAAAGATAGCCTACGTTATTTTCCCCTGTGCAATTCCAGTCTCACATCTCACAGCACGTCGTCATTAACAAATATTGGAAACAGACCGAAAACATTTTTTAAAAATAAAATAATACTTTATTCCGAGTGTGCTTGCTTTTCTCTTTGAAAGTCATCACATAACGGCATTGTAATACACGGTTCGGCTGCATTAAATATTACATATCTGCCGTAGTTCTGTATTTATAGAGCCCTGATGAGAAGACTTCTAGACCAGGGGTGCCCAACCTTTTTTGAACCGAGAGCTACTTTTAAAGTTGCCAGTCTGCCGAGATCTACCAGTCCAAATAGAGAGGCGTAGCCATTACTGACAGCCTACTACCAGGTAAATACACACTTCTACTTGTATAAAACTGACCTTCGTACGATTAATACTCCATAAAATACTGCAGATCCTTTATTTGACCTCTTTCGAATCTACACACATACAAGTATTTAACTGAAGTTACACAACAGAGTTGTTGATACAGAGTTGGAGTTTATTCACACGTCACATACTACAGTGGGTAATGTTTTCAAGAAACATTGAACAGTGCTTCCACATATGACAAAGGAAAAAAAGAAAAGACTCTGAACCCTTTCTTTGCCATTATATAAAAATAGTGTTGCTACAAAAGTATAAATTAGGCTTACTAATAAGACAACTCAGATCTGAAGCTACACAGGAATCTGCTGCCCAAGTGCAATAAAAAAGACAACATTAATAAAATCAAACCCTTTTTTTGTTGCATTTTAGTCGAGTATAAAAAGAAATGCCTTTTAAAATAGGATGCAAGCAACACTAGTTTCTAACCCTGAATTGATGATAGACTATAATCAATTTAAGTTTGCATTCTTATACCATTTTGTACAATAATTATAATGAATAAGTTCAAACAAACTAAAACTTACAGCTGATTAATAACGGTATCTAACTTGAGTTTTTATTATATCAAAAACCTGTTGAAATGCTACTGTTATTTTCACTGTCCCCAAAAAGCGCATCGCAGCCTCCAGGAATGCTTCTTTCACAACTTCGCCGTCTTTGAAAGACTTCATGTGTTTCGCAAGAACGTCACTGACACGATAAGATGCTCTGGAGCAGCCTTGCTCTTGTTGTTGGGCCTGGTGAAAATGGACTGCTGTGCATTTAGCTGTCTTCTAGTCCTTTCCGGTCCCTCACCTTTTGGGAGCGTGGGGCAGAATTGGGAGGGAATTCCGTCTCGTAGCATTTGTGCACTGTTTTGAAATGCCGGTCCTAAATGACCCTTCTTCGATAAAGCCACGCTCGCATTGCAGATGAGACAGATGGACTTTGAATTAGAATAGATACAAAAATAATCATCCTCCCACTCGGAGTGAAAATTATATATTTTGGGCTCTTTTGCTTCTGCCATAATTGCGGTCTTGTGTGTGTGTGCGGACTGTCACTCCTGTTGACACGGACAATGTCAGCGAAATAGTGCCCACTGCCCACCAGCCACGCCCCCACACATGGGGTCACGCCGGCCAATCACAAAGCTTTGGTGCGTTCAAGTGCATTATTCTGGCACGGGAAGATTATTGTTGTGTCTCGTCAGATCTGTTAGTATTATTTCTCTGTGAGTCTATATTGTCAAGTCCGTGTCTGCCATTTCCTGTTTTACTTTGTCATTTCCCTTCTCATTTCAGGTAGTTCGATTCCTACCTTGCCTGTTTGTCCACGGACCTGATTACCTGCCCCGCCCTTATTGTTTGCACCTGTGGAGTCCCTTGCTTTTGTATATATTCTGTGTGTTCCCTGTGCCAAGTGCCAGATCGTTTTGAACCTTGTGAATGGATTACCTTGTTTCGTCATCACAGTAAAACCTTTTTTTGAATCATCTTTTGTCTAGAGTCGTGCATTTGGGTCCTATCAGTTTTTGTGTGCTCCAGTCGTAACATTACGATCTGGCCAACAAATGGACTAAGCCGACTCTCAAACCCTGAGGGCAGCGCTCTGCTCTCAGGCTCAACGTCTTCGGCAGCAGGAGGAAGAAATGAAGGACATAAACCAGGGAGTAATGACCCTGACTAGCAGCCAGAGTGAGTTTCGTGGCGTAGTTACAACACAAATTAATCACCTGGCTGAACAGCTCCATAATGTACTCACACGGTTGGATAGTGTGCCTGCCGCTCCTTCCAACGTGGCTGCCCCAGCCCCAGAGCCTACAGCTGTTTTTTCCATGCCAGCTTCCATGATTCGTCTTGCTCCTCCAGCGAAGTTTTCGGGCGAGTCCGGTAACTGCAGTCCATTCCTAACGCAGTGTGACTTACATTTTACCTGCCATCCTGCTGCTTTCCCCAGTGATCTAGCCAAGGTGGCGTTCGTTGTGTCCCACCTCACGGGAAGAGCGGAAGCCTGGGCTACGGCGGAGTGGGCACGGGAGTCTCCGGTGTGTAAATCTCTCCAACTATTCACTGAGACTATAAAAAAAATCTTTGACCGAACCACACCGGGGAGAGAAGCTGCCAGAGCCCTGACACAGATCTCCCAGCAGAATCAGAGTGTGTCTGACTACGCCATTGATTTTCGTACGTTAGCCACGGACAGTGGTTGGAATGAAGACGCACTGTACGATATGTTTCTCAGCGGACTCAGTGACTCTGTGCGGGATCTTCTTGTTCCTCTTGATCTTCCGCCGGATTTGGAAAGTATGATCGCCTTGGCTATACGCACAGACACTCGGCTGCAAGAGCGACGGAGGGAGAAAGCCAGGAAAGCGCCACCTCCTGCACGATCTCCACTACGACCCGGATTTCGGACCCACAATTCCTCTACTACCGTGAAACCTGCTTCGGGGAACACAGAAGAGGAACCCATGCAGCTCGGAAGGGCCAGGCTGTCTCCAGAGGAAAAGCAGCGGCGTCTCCGGGAGCGTTTATGTTTCTACTGTGGGAAGCAGGGACACTTCCTGGGAGCCTGCCCGTTAAAAGACGGGGCTTACCAGTAAGACGGAGGGTGCTGGTGAGCCGATTGACAACCGCAGATTTCCCTTCACGATCTATGACCCAGGTTGAGGTTAGTAATAATGAGCACAGCATAGCTTTGAAAGTACTTGTTGATTCAGGGGCTGACGCTAATCTTATGGACTGGGGGTTAGCTAAACATTTGAGAATTGCCTCCGTGCCATTGACTCAGACACTTGAAGCTAGCGCTCTGGACGGTACTCTCATGTGCAAAGTGACTCATAGAACCATGCCTCTTAAAATAACCATTGATCATGAACACTCAGAGTATATGACTTTTCATCTGTTTAATTCTGCACAGCATGCAGTAATTCTGGGCTATCCCTGGTTGTGCAAACATAACCCTCACATTGATTGGCGGACTGGTAAGGTTTTGGGGTGGGGAAGCGAATGCTCTCATTCGTGTTTCAGGGACAAGACTGCTGAAATTGTCAGAGAGCCCATTATAGACAATGATAGGGAACATGAAGATAATCAAGACTCAGACTTCCCTGACCTTTCGAACGTACCCAGCTGCTACCGAGATCTCAAGGAGGTGTTCAATAAAACTAAAGCGACATCCCTTCCTCCTCATCGCACCTATGACTGCGCCATTGATCTCCTGCCTGGGTCCCCCTTGCCCAAGGGAAGACTGTACTCTCTCTCAGCTCCAGAGAGAGAGTCTATGAGAGAGTACATAGACGGCTCTCTCAAAACGGGTCTTATCCGTCCCTCGTCATCTCCCGCCGGAGCTGGTTTTTTCTTCGTTGAGAAGAAAGATGGATCCCTAAGACCTTGCATCGACTACAGCCCCCTAAACGACATAACCATCAAGAACAGGTACCCCCTCCCGCTTATGACCTCAGCGTTTGAACTGTTGAAAGGAGCTAGAGTGTTTTCAAAACTTGACCTGCGTAACGCTTACCACTTGGTGAGGATACGGGAGGGGGACGAGTGGAAGACTGGTTTCAACACTCCAAGCGGACATTATGAGTATCTGGTAATGCCTTTTGGTCTAACAAATGCACCTGCCGTTTTTCAGGCTCTCATAAATGATGTGTTGAGGGAAGTTTTGAATCATTTTGTTTTTGTCTATCTTGATGATATCCTGATTTTTTTTTCCCGTGATGAAGGTTCACACGTTTCGCATGTTCGTCAGGTATTAAGAAAGTTGTTGGACAATCAACTTTATGTTAAGGCTGAAAAATGTGAGTTCCACGTCAGTTCCACTTCATTTCTGGGTTTCATCCTGGGTCCTGACCAGATAATGATGGATCCTGCTAAAGTGAGCGCTGTGGCTGAATGGCCCACACCCTCTTCCAGGAAAAAAGTCCAACAATTCCTTGGATTTGCTAACTTCTACAGGAAGTTTGTTAGGAATTTTAGTTCTATTGCCGCTCCTATGCATGTACTCACCTCTCCTTCTGTTCAGTTTGTGTGGACCCCACAGGCAGACCAGGCCTTCCAGAAGTTAAAAAAAGTTTTCACTACAGCTCCAATACTTACCATCCCGGATTCCCAACGGCAGTTCACGGTGGAGGTGGATGCCTCCAACGAGGGCATCGGGGCGGTCCTCTCACAGAGGGCAGAGAAAGACAGTAAGCTCCATCCATGTGCCTACCTTTCCCGTAAGTTGACTGCGGCTGAACGGAACTACGATGTAGGCAATAGAGAGTTATTAGCCGTGAAGGTAGCACTGGATGAGTGGAGGCACTGGCTAGAAGGGGCAAAACAGCCATTTATTGTGTGGACAGACCACAACAATTTGGAGTACATACGCAAGGCTAAGAGGTTAAACTCCAGACAGGCACGATGGACCTTGTTTTTCAATAGGTTTAACTTCACTCTCTCCTACCGTCCTGGCTCACAGAACGCCAAACCAGACGCATTATCCAGGCTTTTTGACCCAGAGGCTCTTTCCAAGGAGACAGAGTCCATTTTACCGCCCACTCAGGTGATAGGAGGGGTGACATGGCCAATTGAGGCTAAGGTAAATCAAGCTTTAGAGGGAAAAACCGTACCCAGTGGTGGCCCCCCTAACCGTCTCTTTGTTCCCCCATCTGTCCGCTCTGATGTGATTCACTGGGCTCACACATCTGTGTTAACATGTCATCCAGGTATCAGACGAACTATGTACATGATAAAGCAAAGGTTTTGGTGGCCTAAAATGGAGAAGGAGGTTACTGAGTATGTGGCAGCCTGCACTACCTGTGCTCGGAATAAGACCTCTACCCAGTCTCCTATGGGTCTACTGCAACCTTTGTCCATTCCAAGCCGCCCATGGTCTGACATCTCGCTGGATTTTGTCACTGGACTGCCACCCTCTGCAGGTAACACCACCATTTGCACTGTTGTTGACAGATTCACCAAAATGACTCACTTTATCCCCATGCCCAAATCTCCCTCTGCTAAAGAGAGAGCAGAAGCGCTCTTATCTCATGTTTTCAGGCTGCATGGATTTCCTCGAGATGTGGTGTCAGACCGTGGGCCGCAGTTCGTTTCCCAGTTTTGGAAGGAATTCTGCAGCCTGATAGGAGCCACTCCCAGCCTCACATCTGGTTACCACCCACAGGCTAATGGTCAATCAGAGAGGATCAACCAGGAACTGGAGACGTGTTTACGGTGTCTGGTGTCCCAGAATCCCACAACTTGGAGCAAGCAGCTGATATGGGTGGAGTATGCCCACAACACCCAACCTACATCTGCCACGGGTCTCTCCCCTTTTCACTGCGCCTATGGTTACCAACCTCCTCTGTTTCCAGAAGTAGAGAAGGAAGTGACTGTACCGTCAGCACATGCCCTGGTGAGGCGGTGTCACAGAGTCTGGGCAGGAGCTAGCCAGGTTCTCCTGAAGAGTGCTGCTCGCATGAAAAAGACAGCAGATCGACATCGTCGTCCGGCACCTGCCTACAAACCCGGGCAGAAGGTTTGGCTATCTACAAGAGATCTGCCCCTGTGTGTGGCCTCCAGGAAGCTGGCTCCGAGGTTTGTGGGTCCGTTTCCCATAACGAAAGTTGTTAACCCGGTGGCTGTTCGCCTGCGCCTGCCCAGGTCCTTGAGAGTCCATCCGACCTTTCATGTTGCCAAAGTCAAACCGGTTCGGGAGAGTCGTTTGGTTCCTCCATCCAAGCCTCCTCCTCCCCCCCGGATGTTAGACGGCGGTCTGATATATGACGTCAAGAAACTGCTAGCAGTCAGGAAGAGAGGACGCGGCCGACAGTTCCTTGTAGACTGGAAAGGATACGGTCCAGAACATCGGTCGTGGGTACCAGCAAGTTTTGTTGTGGATCAGAAACTGATAAAGGACTTTTTCAGACTTAATCCACACGACTCTGGGCCGTCCGGAGTCGGCCGTAGAGGAGGGGGTACTGTTGTGTCTCGTCAGATCTGTTAGTATTATTTCTCTGTGAGTCTATATTGTCAAGTCCGTGTCTGCCATTTCCTGTTTTACTTTGTCATTTCCCTTCTCATTTCAGGTAGTTCGATTCCTACCTTGCCTGTTTGTCCACGGACCTGATTACCTGCCCCACCCTTATTGTTTGCACCTGTGGAGTCCCTTGCTTTTGTATATATTCTGTGTGTTCCCTGTGCCAAGTGCCAGATCGTTTTGAATCTTGTGAATGGATTACCTTGTTTCGTCATCACAGTAAAACCTTTTTTTGAATCATCTTTTGTCTAGAGTCGTGCATTTGGGTCCTATCAGTTTTTGTGTGCTCCAGTCGTAACAATTATGTTATAGGACATTAACGATCAAACAGAATATTGTTGTTCTATTTTTAGACACATCTCGGGATCGACTGGGAATCTCCCCGCGATCAACCGGTCGATCGCGATCGACTGGTTGGGCACCCCTGTTCTAGACAAACATGAGGAACTGAAAACGTGACGTGGATCATAAATATAGCAGCCATTAAACAACATCTTACATTTCTTTTCACACAATACGTCTCCTTGCAGTATCAACACTAATTCGGCTGACTTTTATATTTTATCCAATTGGTAGATAGGCTGTATTTACACCATAAAGGTGCACAGCTGATATAAAGGGACACCTAGTGGTTAAAGCATGTTATTGAATTTCATTATTTGTATTATTAGATATTAATAGGATCCCTATAACGTATATTCATTACTCGTTATTCTCTACTAATTAATTAAAGACTGTATATAATGACTATTTTGCACATCCCTTTCAAGATTTTCTAAGGTTTATTGACATATCATATAGGCCTACACAACTATGGTGTAGTTCTGCATTGAATGAAAAACGTGGGTCGCAGGTTCCTCAATAGTGCATTACAAGACATCTATCAATATTTGTGCATACCTCCAGCAATGTTAACTATGTTGAAGCACTTATTTTAACTGATATAATACATAATGTATTATACTCTTATAAGATGTATATAGATATTTCATCTCCGGCCTTCTCAGGTATTGAACAATCAATAAATAAAGAACACAGAATTGTTAAATATAAAACACAGAATTGGTGTGATTATAGTAAATGATTTACAAATAAACACAACTGCATATTTACAACTGTTACACATGCTGATGTAACGCACATGTTCCAACTTGGGATCAATAAAGTATATCTTATCTTAAGCTGATCGATGGCTACTGCCATATTTGCAAAATGTGCCTCTGAACCTTGACAAGTGCATGTTTCAGGCTTATCAATTAATTAATGTTATCAATTAACAACAGGGGTCACAAACATAAGACCAGCTGTTAAATAAAGCTCTTCTGACCTTACCTGGCATGTGTGTATATATATTAATGCTGCCCATTATGGGCACAAGCAATTTTCACCCATTTATTAAATTTATTTAAATTTGAGTGTTTCCTATCCCCTAAACCTCCAGGGATGTACACAGTTTAATACTAGCAACTTCTTATTATGGGAAATACGAAAACGTCTTTTAAAACTACAACTCCCAGTAGAGACGTGCCATAGATAGAGAACATGTTGCGAAACAGAATAGCCAGCATGTGTAGTTCTGGGGACGGGGTGGGTGAGGGGGGGACGCGGTGGACCCGTTCAAATCCAGTTTTGGACAGTCTGCCGTGGTTCCATCCCATTTCAAGTGCTGTTCGAGAATCGGTGTAACCCTCGGAGCACACTCTCCAATCACAGAGCTTGAGGACTATCACGGGTTTGTAAAACAGAGCACATGGTGTAGTCCAAACGATAGCTGGGGATTCTGGGTAGTGTAGTGTCTTCTGCGATCCTTTACTCCGAAAAAATATTTGTTTCTCCGAATCGAAGGGGAAAAATACAAAAGCATTGCACACAATTTAAACCAATCAATGTTGTGTAATTAACAAGGATAATCTGGTGTTTTTTAGTCGATGAGTAGTGCAGATATCACTGTAATATCAATCGACAGTAAGAGGAATACTTACTTCCGGGTACGTACAATTCTCCGTTATCCAATGGGAATGGACGCTCACATTGCCTTTAAGGGCAGCCGACACAAACGAATGCCGTGCTTCCATGAGCGTCAAATCCCGCCGCAGATGGGAATACATTGCAATCAGTTGAAAGCTATTTGCATCCCTTTATGACGCTGAAGGAGCCTAGGAGCGTCACAACTGGACGCCACGGACACTGACCAAACGTCGCTCCTGGACGCTTAGGGAGTGAGAGTGTGTTGGATAAACACTATTCAGAGTGCGAGAGCTTCCTCCACCAGGTCTCTCTATGACTGTAAGTGGAGGGTGTTTGAGGAGTGGTGCCTTAAAAGGACACATCTCTTTTCAATGTCCTGTCGGGGTGATTTTTTATCAATTCTACAGGACTTGATTGATAAACACAGAGCTTTCTCTACGATCAAAGTGTACCTGGCTGCTATTGATACGAGTCAGGATCTGCAGGCACCTTCGGGTCGGCGTGCTCATTCGACTCGTGGTCTGGCTACATCCTGGGCTTTGCTCAAGGGTGTTTCCATCCAAGACATTTGTGCAGCGGCGAGCTGGTCCTCGCCGCTCACTTTTGTCCGCTTTTACAGGCTAGACGTCTCTGCTCCTAGTGTGGCCCGAGCAGTGCTGGGCACCTTGTTGAGTCAGAGCTCTACCTGTTAAGTTCTGGTTGGTTTGGTGAATTTCGAGATAAGCTCGTCTGGCAATACGGGAGCTACAATATCCCATAGTGAGACATCGAACGGAGTGTTATGAATGAGAACTATAGGTTACTTACGTAACCCCAGCACTCAGAGTACCATGTAGTGAGATGTCTCACCAGACGGCCCTCCTTGCTATGGTGAAGCGAGAAGAGGTGCTTATTTTGAATGACACATGCGACGTAGCGCAAGCTACTTATAGGGGGTGGATTCCCCTGACGCTGACGTCAAGATCACCAGCCAATCAGGATTGGCGTAATGAGATTGATGCTTCTGTTTGCTCCGCGATGAGGCGCATCCCATAGTGAGACATCTCACTACATGTTACTCTCAGGGCTGGGGTTACGTAAGTAACCTATAGTTACTGTGTGACTGACCCGAGCCTCATCGCTCCAAACCCCCTCCCTCCCCCCACATCTACAGGTGAAAATTACTTTTGCGACACATTTATCGCAAGAAGTGTAGCAAAAATCAAGACCGCAGATTCGTAGATTTATACTGCCACAGAGCAGATTCGTCAAGTTGTAATGACTGATTTGAGAGGTTGTAATAACCAAGTTGCAGTTGTAATGGAAAATATATAAGTGAACATTTCATCATTAACTTCATTTTTTTTCTACAAGCTTTTTTTCTGTGACTTCAAATTTGATTCACAGTTACGTGGATATTTTTATACAAATGTACATTTGGTTCACAATTACGTGGATATTTTATACAAGTGTAAATGTATGCACACAAGCTCAGATTTTTTTTCTGCAAGTACTCACATCAGGTTTTACACACTCTCACATTTTGCACCATATATACCTTCATACTAGCCAAAAAAGAGAGAATGTAGGTGTGTGTCTGCATGAGAGATAGCGGGAGACGTGGCAGCTGGTTTACACAGTGGGCAATGGATGGTTTTCCCTTGCAGTTGGCACAGGGATTTGACATCACCTGTCACAATGTTTAATTAACACATAATGTGTGTGTGCTGATGCGTGTGTATGTGTTCATGTGTGTGTTCACATGTATGTGTATGGATTAATTAGAACCGTGGCAGGTGCATGTAAAGTCATGTATGTGTAAACTTTGTTTAGCAAAACAGTGTGTAATTGTGAGAGTAGGTTCTATGCAGGTGTGTGAGTGTGTGCGTGCGTCTGTGTCAATGACAGCTGAGGTCATTCCTGGGGGTTTTAATCTGGACTCGCATCAGGAAGTTGGATGGCTTCAGCTGGTCTGATTGGAGTTTCCGTTGGCAACCCAGAGGTTCACCAGCTGTACCGATGATACGCTTCCTGTAACTAAACTGGAATCTTCTCCCTCTCACACACCGGCTCACTCACACTCCCACTTTCTCTCTCATTATCCAGCAGTGAAATTGACCTAAAGACAGCCCGCATAACACTTGGGAGGGCTGATTATGTTCCCATTTGCTCACCTTTTCCGTACAATAAATGTTTTTCACATCACACTTTTATTTACATATAACTGAAAGCTGGCTTTAGTTTAACAACTACGGCGATAGTGATGTAGCTTAGTTGGTATCCAGAGAGAACTTCTAAAGGTCAAGCTGATCTAATATATATAATCATTTATATACGCAAATTGATGTTTTATTCTCACGTTCATTAGCAATGCCTCCTCATAAGAGATCAGAGGCTCAAACAAAGCATTTTCTTTATTATCTTTCTTTCTTATGATGAGGACTGCCATTCTTTCAAGCCACCCATTAAACGTTATGGTTTGAATTATTCTAAATTATCGGTATTGTGCCCTCTGTTTATCTGCCTCCATTGTTATTCTCCTTAGTGGTTGTCTCTAAATAGCTTGCACAACCATTTCTGAGGGATCTTGCATGTCTCTTTACACAGCCCCTGAAGTTATTTTCGTTGATAGTGTAGAAGTATTTATTATTTTACTGAAGCTCTTTTTTTGTCTGCCTTTTGGTCCAAGACAAACAACAATTACACTTTGCCTCGTTCAAAAGGGGATACAGGCCTGGGATATCCTTCATGATTAACAGAGGTTTTTCTTTCTCTAAAAGGCAGACATATCTTCTCCTTGATCTGTTGCCTCTTTTTCATCTGTCCACATCTTCTCTCTCTCTCTCTCATTCAGACTTTTTTATTCTTTGCATCTTCCTGTGGTTTGACTACTTCATCATCTGGGGTCCTTTGACAGCAAGGCATTAATCCTGGCCACACACACACACACACACACACACACACACACACACACACACACACACACACACACACACACACACACACACACACACACACACACACACACACACACACACACACACACACACACACACACACACACACACACACACACACACACACACACACACACACACACACACACACACACACACACACACACACACACACACACACACACACACACACACACACACACACACACACACACGTGCCCACACACAATATAACCACACCTGTGCACACAGATGTACCTGCACATGTTTATGTGAACACACATCTATACACCTAACGTGCCCATACAATTGCATGAATAAGCACACAAACTGGGTATGGATGACAGATTTGGAAAGAGATGCAATCCCTCTTCGGGCGTAGTTCATGTTCATTTTATTGCCACACAGTCTGGCCGCTGGATTGAAAGATGTAAAATGAAAAACAGCTCTGACATTTACAACATAACACAACAAACTTCAGTGCAGCAATGAAAGGTAACACAATCAATAGTGCAAAGTGCTACAGACAGTCTCATACATTATCATATACAACACATTCAGTTTTACCGATTCATTCTGCGATGTCTCGGCAAGAGGCAACTCCCATATTCAAAAATGTAATCCAATAAGAAAGTACCTTGTGTTTCAACACCATAAATGTACACTACAGTCGAATTCAAAATGATAAATAATAGAAATGCATTTTTTTTTTAGAAGAACAGAGGCTAACCTGAAGTGGGGCACAACTTTAGCTACAATCTTCGTAAAAATAAATAAATAATATGTAAAGCCAACCCTTGAGCTTTAAACCTTACCCTCCTTACTTTTTAACATTCAATTTAAAATACAGTTTGTAGGATTTTTGCGCAGGTATCCATAATAACCATAGAATCCATCGGAGAGAGAGGAAGAGAGACAATCATTATTAAATATTCCAGGTGTGGAACTAATTGCTCAGCTGCAGCAATTACCCTGAAACAACACCTGATACTCACATTATCATCTCATCAAGCAGGAGTCTCTTGAAAAATAGATTTGTAATCTCAATGAGACCTATCCTGGTTAAATAAAGATAAAATAAAATCAACTTCTTCAGACGTTTCCAGAACACAGTTCCAATAAAATGTATGCTAATTGTATAAGCCTTTTCAATAAGTAAGATGAGGTAGGATATATGAGTCTTTACGTGTAGTTTCTGGCACGTCTTTGAGTTTCCTGAAAAGCGCTATACAAGTCTCATGTATTATTATTATTATTATTATTCTCTTTTTTTTCCTACCTTTTCCTGTTGAGCAGCAAAAGTTTGATAAAGCAATGTTTTGAAGCAATTGTTCTCTATGTATTCTTTTGTATGTACTTTATTATTAAATGACACATCGATTATTAGTCAATCTGCAAGAAAAAATATCTGTTGGTTTCATATCATATCTGACAAGATAAATGTTTTTCATGATGCTACTCTTTAATCAAGCATTATTCATCCAGACCATACACTAAAAATAGTGTGTTTTCAGTAGCAATGCTTTTCATTTGGTCATCCATTCATTCCATCCGTCTCAATGCTCACAGTGACAGGGAGCCATTTCCAGCAGGCATTTAGTAAAACGGGATAAAACAGACGAACAACTATATAACCCATTTGCACCAAGCTGAATTTCTTGGGAGGAAGTGAGGATTATGGGACTTTGGCAGGGAACCAGAAGTGAGATGACTAGGGCGTATACGGAGCTGCTTGGTGGCCGAGTTTATCAGACTTCAGAGCAGTAAGCAGCCCCCGCACAGCAGCTATCACTGTGCCTTTGAGCATTGACTTAATTAGCAGCTGAGCTCCCAGAGTCATATCAAGGTGTGAGCAGAGCTTTCTCCATCACTCTCCCCACACGTCTGACTTAGGCCAGGATGTGTGCAGGCTGCCCTATGTTCACAGTTGCGCTGCTCTAACTCTGCCAACTCCTGAATAACCTTTTTTAATATCAGAGTCAATGCATCTCAGAGCAGTCCTTACAAGGGCATTCTAGATTAAAAACCCAGTCAGTCAGAAATTGAATAGCAACATTATAATGAGAATACATGTAAATATAGATTTTATTTTGGCATGAGGGCTCTGTTTCTGTTTCATGTTTTTGTTTCCCTGTGAAGGCTAATTTAAAGACAGCAGAAAGCGAGAGCAGGGAGAGATCAATGCAACCCCTGAGGGGAAACCATAAAGAAACGGCAGGATTTTAAATAGACCGCTCAGCTGGTGATAGTAATGTGAAAGCTAAGAACTCATATCAGCTGATACCGAGCCTTCCAGTCGGCTGAGTTAAGTAGCTTGAATTCCTGGTATTTATGCACACTGCTGTTTAAAAAGCGACAAAGTAAAGGTCCGCAGCACAACAAATGCAGTTTCTAAGATGGCAGTAGTATACAGTAGTCAGCCTTTGTGTAGGCTGTGAGTTAGTCTTATATTTATTTACACATTTGTTTTGGACACAGTTTTAAAAATGGTCTTTTGTAGCAGATTTATGATTATTTAAAAAGAAAATAATGGACTGAAATGACTTTTTGCCAATAGAGTGGCTTTGAGGTGAGCAGTATTTTTATAGTTTGTACGTTTATAGATTTTAATTATTGTCCACATCCCTGTTGATTTTCTTAATTATATCAATGACAAATGCCGATCAGAGTTGAATCCGTTAAAGTTTGGCTCTGTGTGTGTGGAACGAGCCATTTTGTGTGTGTGCGCGAGCGAGAGAGAGAGAGAGAGAGAGAGCGCACCGGTACCGGAGATCGTTGATGTTAGCTTCTGGTGCTAGCGAGCTACGCTAAAAACAAAGTGGAGGAGAGTCCTCTCCTGTCAGACTGAGAGACTCAGTGAGCTAAAGGACTCTCTCAGTGTTATCTCAGTGGGTCTCAAACGTTTTGGTCACCATTAATGTAAACAATTATTTCCGAGGCACACGTTTATATGATCATTATAGTGATAAAAAAATAAGAGAATAAATTAAAAACAGGTATGAAACACTATTGCCCCTTTCACACCAGCGCCTTTTCAGCTCCGGCTCGGAGCTAGAGCCTGAAAAGCGCCGGGTTTTCCAGTTCACACCGGAGCTGCGCCGGCTCTTAGCTCCGGAATCCGCTTCATTTCCAGCTCCAAAAAATTGTCGGTCCAGAGGCAAGAGCTTTGGAGCTAAGAGGTGACGTCGCTTACGTCTCTCTTACGTCGAGGCGTGCAGGAAACTAAACCCACCTCCCATGGGTCGACTGTTATGCCTGCCTACAAGCAGTAGTGCCTATAAACACACTTTATAAAGTCAGGCAACACTAACCAGGCTTCGTGTGATTCTGTTTATTTGTGCCTTTCTTTGACCATCCGTTCGCTGTTATCGATCATTGTGGAGAGAGGCAGACGTGTTGTTTTGTATTATTGCAGCTATCGGATGCAAGTAGTCAGTTTAGCTTCGGTTGCTATGCTAACATCACCCGTTTTATACCAGAGAAACTTTCATAACAGCGTTGTGATACCAAACAGTGTCAATTCAGACTGACACACATTCACTTAGGCTAAGGGGAACTGGGGATATGCATCAGCTGCTTGTGTGAGTCGGACAGTGAATACTTTAGAGCGGCCGCTGCAGTGTGAGCTAACCGGGAGCTAACGGGAGAATAAACTCCCGTGGAAGAGCAGCACTGCAGCGGTCGGTAAATGCTGCAGAAACACATTAATAAACAATGAACCACGGCACTCTGGAGAAAAGTATAAGGTTGGAGAAGTCGTTATTCAATTTATTCTGGCTTCGTGTGATTAAAAGCAACACGATCATCGACCCGACGCAGTTGTTGTTGTTGTGAGCTGCCGTTGGGGGGCAAATCAGCGATGTAAACGGTGACGTCATGACGCAGCAAGGGCAGCTCTGGGGCGCCAGTGGGCGGTGTGCACAGAGCGGGAGCTGAAAAGGGAAACCGGAGCTGAACCAGAAAAGCTCCCGCTCGGAGCTAGAAACTGAAAAGCGCTGGTGTGAAAGCCGCATATATGACATTAAAAAATGTATAAAGTTTGAAAGGGGAGTGATTTGTAAAATATCCATAAAGAAATAGTAAATATGTTTACAGTTCTCATTCATAACACTCCGTTCGATGTCTCACTATGGGATGCGCCTCATCGCGGAGCAAACAGAAGCATCAATCTCATTACGCCAATCCTGATTGGCTGGTGATCTTGACGTCAACGTCAGGGGAAATCACCCCCTATAAGTAGCCTGCACCACGACGCATGCGTCATTCAAACACCTCTTCTCGCTTCAGAGCACATCTCTAATGGTAGCCGGGATAGCTTAACAGTCCACAGACTGAACCAAAAGCTAATTTCGGTCAACGGGCGTTAGCCGGCTACCCTATTCTGCTTCGCAGAAGAGTATAGTACTAACACACCAGTTAGTATTATAATCAACCTCGCCGTTCTTCCTCTGGAATTAAGGTACGGTTTTGATTCTCAAGCTAGCAACACACCCGTTGCCAGCTTGTGTTTTTTCCCTCACTGCCGACACCACGGTAGCGAGGACGTTTTTTCTTTTCTCTTCTCACGGAGGAGAAAAGGATTAAAAGAATATTACCACTTTGAATTGCCTTGCGTTGAAAAGTGCTCTATAAATAAACTTGCCTTGCCTTGCCTTACCACACCAGGTAAAAAGACCCACACTGTCCTTTTTTTCTCCGGATTAAAGACAGATTGGTAACACCTTTTTTCTCGACGTACCTGTTAAGAGCGGGTCCTCTCCATGCCTCGCGGCGAACGAGATGGACGCCTCTCTCCCTCACACCAGAGGAGTCAGGAACTCGGAGGCTCGGCTCTGCGGCTGCGGGTTGAAAGTGTCAGGCACAGACTCACACCAGATCTGTTCGTCCTGCCTCGGGCTGGAACACGCCCAGGAGGCCATTGACAACCCCGGCTCGTGCGGGCATTGTGCCCGCTTCACTATGAAGAGCCTCCGCCGAAGGTTAGCCTGTCGGGACAGGACCCCCTCATGTCCACTGGTTTGCCGGCTGGCAATCAAGACACGGGGGCATCCGCCGCAGAGATGGAGCCCCTCACTGGGTCAGTCTGGGGCTCATCGACAGCGGCAACCGCAGAACCGGAATCCCGCGCCATATCAGGCCGAGACCAGGTGGCGGCAAGAGACGCGGGAACGGGGCCCCACGCTTTACCAAGCTGGGGCTCCCGGGTGGACCTCACCATGGTTTCACCCGCGGAAGATGTCCTAGAGTTAGACTACATGGAGGACGAAGAGGATACCTCTGAGTTCCTCCTGTCTGACTCGGATGAACAGTCCTCTGCCCAAGCTGCCTCGAACTCTGCTCGGTTTAAAACACCGAAGACGCAGAGGTCGCAGCCCACCCCGAGTCCCCAGCCCAGGCTGGAGACAAGGGCAAGTTGGCCGAGAAAATCTCCGGTTCCGGCTGCAGCTCAGGCTCAGCCAACCCAGAATTTCGGCCAGCAGTCGAGGAAGAAGAAGCGAGCGGCGTGACAGCCCCTCCTTCTCCCCTCCGTGAATGTGTTCCCGCCGCCTCGAGAGATGCCTAAACACCATCCTCAAGTCCGCACAAACACATGTCACACGTTGATTGATTCCTCTGTCATAAAACATTTGCCGCTGACGCATCCAGGCTGAGGGCTGAGGGCGCAGCTCAAAAAAATGAAAAGGAAATCAATAAAACCAATAAGCAGCCCGCCAATTTTCTCCCCTTTTGAGAGTAGCTACGGCATCTCTCAAAAGGCGGATTATTGACGGGTCTATGAAGGCACCACCGCCACGCGCAGTGCCGGCTGGAGCTGTAAAGGCACCACGTCACACGCATGCGCAGTGCCGGCTGGAGCCGTAAGCGTGACATCTCAGCTGGCTCTAAGGAGCATACAGCAGGAGATACTCACGACACCCAAGCTGCCTCGAACTCTGCTCGGTTTAAAACACCGAAGACGCAGAGGTCGCAGCCCATCCCGAGTCCCCAGTCGAGGCTGGAGGCAAGGGCAAGTTGGCCGAGAAAATCTCCGGTTCCGGCTGCAGCTCAGGCTGAGCCAACCCAGAATTTCGGCCAGCAGTCGAGGAAGAAGAAGCAAGCGGGCTGACAGCCCCTCCTTCTCCCCTCTGTGACAGAGCTGGAAGTTCTTTCCCCGGCTCTAAACGTGTCCCCGCCGCCTCGAGAGATGCCTCAACGTCATCCTCAAGTCCGCATAAAACACATGTCACATCTTTGTCGTTTAAATAAACCATTTTCCGCTGACGCATCCAGACTTCGGCCAAGGGCGCAGCTCAAGAAAATGAAAAGAAAAACAATAAACAGTCCGTTAACTATAAATCCCCTTCTGAGAGCAGTTACGGCCTCTCTGAAAAGGTGGATAATAAACGGGTCTGTGAAGGCACCACCGCCACGCGCATGCGCAGTGCCGGTTGGGGCTTTAAGGGCACTACCGTCACGTGCAAGCACAGTGCCGGCTAGAGCTGTAAAGGACAGCACGCCAATTCTTCCCCTTTGAGAGCAGCTACGGCATCTCTCAAGAGGCGGATTATTGACGGGTCCGTGAAGCCACCGCCACGCGCATGCGCAGTGCTGGCTGGCTGGGGCTTTAAGGGCACCACCGCCACGCACATGCGCAGTGCCGGCTGGGGTCGTGAAGGCTCCACCGTCTCGCGCATGAGCAGTGCCGGCTAGAGCTGTAAGGGCACCACCGGCACGCACAGGCGCAGTGCCGACTGGAGCTGTGAAGGCACCACCGTCACACGCATGCGCAGTGCCGGCTGGAGCTGAAAGGGCACCTCCGTCACGCGCATGCGCAGTGCCGGCCGGAGCCGTAAACGTGACATCTCAGCTGGCTCTAAGGAGCATACAGCAGGAGATACTCACGACATCTGCCTGGGCTTCTCAAAACAGTTATACTTTATCTGTTTTCACAAATCCAGAGAGAGTCAACCCATATTCTGGAGAGAGAGGTTCTCTCTCTCCTAGAAAGAAGGGTTTTATCTATAATGCCCACCGAGCGGAGTCAGATTACGAGGAAAAATTTCCTCGTAAAGCACCCACTCAACATGGGCCTCATAATAAAACTAAACCACCACGGCGTGCGGAGAGTTTTGGTTATTATGTAATGCGTAGTGGCACTACACCCGACTTTTCTAGTGCGGGACGCGCCTACGGGTGCTGTCCTTTCACGGAAGGTGGTCACCACGGACACAGGTCAGACAGGCTGATGAGGGTATTTACGAAGGTCGCCCGGTGAGAGGTCCCTAGAGCAGAGACCTCCAGCGGGCACACGTAAACTACCCGGAGCTTTTAGCGGTGTTCCCCACCCTAAAACGCTTCCTGCCTTCTCTCAGAGGACACCATGTCCTCGTGAGGACAGACAACACATTATCGTGTATGAACCGCCAGGGGAGGTTGCATTGTCTCCAGTCACACACACTGGCACACAAACTTATCCCTTGGAGCGGCAGACGTCTCCTCTCTCTGAGAGCGACACAGGTACCGGGAGTTATGCACCTCGGGACAGAATTACTGTCCAGAGGTGCACCACTCTATGCAGACTGGACTCCTCATCCAAGGATCGGGAGTCCGCTGTGGGTGTGTTACGGCGGAGCCGCGTTAAGTCTGTTCGCAAAAGGAGAAAATGCTCAATGACAGCTGTTCTCTTTAATGCACGATTTAAACACACTGTTAGGCGGGGACACACTCGTACACGATTGACCTCCGGGTCCTCTGTGCGTGTTCCCACCCCTGGCTCTGTTACCCCCAACTCTGGCCAGAGTGAAGGAGCAACGCCACACACTTACTCTGATGTTTCCGCCCTAGCCCGTAATGTACGGGCTGGCGGAGATATATCAGCTGTTGTGCGGGCAGCCCCCACCACGCAGGGACAGATTGTCTCAGGCGGGGGGGGGGCGATCCTTTACCCACGCCCAGAGTGCGGGGCACTATGGACCTGACCCGTGAGTGGTACAATCTGAATACAGTGGGACTCCACCAGGTCTCTTTACGACTGTAAGTGGAGGGTGTTTGAGGAGTGGTGCCTTCAAGAAGGACACATCTCTTTTCAATGTCCTGTCGGGGTGATTTTATCATTTCTACAGGACTTGATCGAAAAACACAGAGCTTTCTCCACGATCAAGGTGTACCTGGCTGCTATTGCTGCATGCCATGTGGGCTTTGAGGGTAAGACGGCTAGCCAACATCCTTTGGTTTGCCGTTTTATGAAGGGAACTCGCAGGCTCCTCCCTGTCTCCAGGTCGCTGGTGCCCTTATGGGACCTGGCAGTGGTTTTAAATGGGCTCAAAATGACCCCATTTGAACCCCTGGAAGGAGCTGACATGAGACATCTGTCACTCAAGACAGTGCTGTTACTGGCCCTGGCATCCGCCAAGCGGGTCAGCGATATCCATGCACTGTCTGTACATCCGTCATGCACTCAGTTGGCCCCGGGGCAAACGAGAGTGTTGTTGAAACCCAACCCTGCCTTTACACCAAGGGTGGTTGGTTCGTGTACCCCAATTGACATTGAGGCATTTCCTCGGCAGCTGGTTTCCTCCAGGGAGCAGCAGCAGGATCTGTTGTGTCCAGTCCGGGCTTTACACACATATATGGACAGATCAAAAGAGCTTCGTCTTAATGACCAACTCTTCGTGTCCTGGGCTAAACCTCACAAGGGTAAGCCTGTTACTAAGCAACGGCTCTCCCACTGGATCGTGGAGGCGATTGCTTTGGCCTATACGAGTCAGAATCTGCAAGCACCTTCGGGTCTGCGGGCTCACTCGACTCGGGGCCTGGCTACATCCTGGGCTTTGTTCAAGGGTGTTTCCATCCAAGACATCTGTGCAGCGGCAAGCTGGTCTTCGCCACTCACTTTTGTCCGCTTTTACAGGCTAGACGTCTCCGCTCCAAGCATGGCCCGAGCAATGCTGGGCACCTTGTTGAGTCGGGACTCCACCTGTTAAATTCTGGTTGATCGGTGATCTTCGAGATAAGCTCGTCTGGCAATACGGGAGCTACAATATCCCATAGTGAGACATCAAACGGAGTGTTATGAATGAGAACTATAGGTTACTTACGTAGCCCCAGTCCTCAGAGTAACATGAAGTGAGATGTCTCACCAGACGGCCCTCCTTGCTATGGTGAAGCGAGAAGAGGTGCTTATTTTGAATGACACATGCGTCGTGGCGCAGGCTACTTATAGGGGGTGATTTCCCCTGACGTTGACGTCAAGATCACCAGCCAATCAGGATTGGCGTAATGAGATTGATGCTTCTGTTGGCTCCGCGATGAGGCGCATCCCATAGTGAGACATCTCACTTCATGTTACTCTGAAAACTGGGGTTACGTAAGTAACCTATAGTTCTGTGTTGAGAGATGTATCCATAGATCTCTTCATGTTGATCTCAAAGTGCACCAGATTGATGCTTTTAACTTCAATATTTACAAATAAATCTTCCCGGGGGAGCTTGCCACCGGACCCCCCATGTGAGGTCCACACACCACCTATAAAAATATCACTTTACCCCTGCTTACACCTATATGCCGTGAGCTGATTATCGAGCCTTCATTGTAACAGTCACGGGGACATTGTGTATATGCGTGGGGAATGTTGCAGTAGAAAATTCCACTGTAGCGCCCGGTACATTAATGGGAAACCCTAAATGTTTGAGCACCCTCTATGAAACGTCAAGCTACCCCACAGTACCTCCAAAGGGGGGGCCTGACAGAAAAAGTTTGAGAACCACTGATTTAATGTATGTAATGGAGTATAATTTATTAGTGTCACGTGATCGTGATCCGCAGCCACGGCTGGGCTGAGCGGCTGGGCGGAGCGGCTGATTGGTGCTGCGATTGCCTCAGCTGGTTAAAAGAGTCCTGCTGATTATACTCTGGGCTCTTGTTTGGTTGTGAAGCCACACGGATTTGTGTTTATTTAAATGACGAACACTGTTTCAACCTCGTCTGGTAAGATACCTTCATGTGTGTGTTTTAAAGAAGAGAACGACCAGTGTTGAAATGGAAACGATAACATGGAAATAAATGTACCAAAAACAAACATATCTCTGAGTGATGTGTGAGCGCGTCGGCCAGGCGCTAAAACCAAAGAACAGAAAAGAGCTTAAGAAAGGTGGAAAGAAGGCTCTTTTATTTGTCAAAAAACAGTGTGGCTTCACAACCAAACTATTGTTGCCTTCAGTCATTCACGTTTCACAACACCGTCGTTCCAGGAAGTAGAATCCGTAGTAAAACGAAGGCGAGTGTTTGACACACTGTTATGAGTTATTGTTACAACCCGGCTCGTGGGCTGTAACATAAAGCAGGGAGGCGAGACGAGAGGTAAGAATATATAGTTTATTCTTTGAAACACAACAACTAAATAAACTCCAGCAACAAGTTCCTGAGGCTGGCGCAGAGAGAGTGCCCAGAATAGTGAGAGCGACGTAACCGGCTGGGCTCCTCCTATATCCTGTTTCAACAGGTGTAGCTCATCAGGCAGGTATCCTCCCACAGGTGCGGCTCATCAGCACCTGAACCTGTGAACACCCACAAACCACACACACAACCCACACACACAAACAGACGGCACCCCACGTGGTGTGGAGGGGTCGTCACAGTTATTGTCGTCAAAAAACCCAGCTTGATGAGCGCTGCTCCGTGGAAATGTTCGTTTTGAAAACAAGAACTCATAACAGTGTGTCAAACACTCGCCTTCGTTTTACTACGGATTCTACTTCCTGGAACGACGGTGTTGTGAAAAGGAATGACTGAAGGCAACAATCACTCCTCCTCCAACTACGTATGTAACGCGTCACTGCTGTGGAGCGTTCAAAGACTGTTGGAAACGTCTCAACTCAAGGCAAGACAACGAAAGTCCACAAACAATGAAGTAAAATTCAAAAGGAATAAATGTGTTGAACAAAAATGGCAGACATGGAAAGCTTGGAAAGTGACATTGACTGTGAAATCATCAAGGAGTGCAAAATTGGGTGCATTGACAAGGAAATGAAATCAGACCATTAATGCAAAATGTCTGCAATGTGGAACTGGTTAAGTCGAAAATGGAAATTGAGTTTACACAACTACGCAAGGAAATGGAACAGTTAAATGATTCTGTTCAAGCTTTAATGTCCACTGAGGAGGAGAAAGAGGTGGATCAGGATGAATGGTACAACCCCAAAGCAGCTGCCTTGGAAGAGTTTACTCAGGAGGTCTTAAACTGGATCGCTGATGCTCCTGTGTCCAATGTGGTCCAGACAAACATAAAAGGACATATGAGTGTTGCACCTCAGAACAGTATTTCAAACGTAAAGAGTGTTCATTCACAAAGTTCAAGGAGATCCTCTCGGTCTTCTATCACATCTGCTAAAATAAAGTTGGAAAGTCGAAATGCAGAATTGTTAGCACGAGCTGCTAGGCTGGCTCAGAAGCAAGCACTGGAAAGGGAGGAAGCCGGTTTGAAGAAAGAAAGGAACAGCTGGAACTTGAAACAGATATTGCAGCAAACACTGCGAAATTAAGTGTAATCAAAGGAATGGAGGATTCTCATGCAGGCATGTACCAAGCAGGAGACAGAATGAATGAATATTTGGATAACTCACTGTTTGTGAGTACAGCATTAGAGCAATAAAATGCTCATCTGAATGCTAACAAGCATACACCAAACATCAATAAAACTGCAAATACTATTAATAGTGAAACACAATTCATACCACAACGTCCCGAAAGTTCAACTTCATCCAGCACGTCTTCTAGCATGGGAGAAGGCAATATGAACGGCTTAATAAGCATCATGGAAAAGCAGACCATAATAACAGAAACAATGGTAAAGCAGCAGAAACTGTCTTCATTACCCCCGCTCAGTATTTCTACCTTCAACGGAAACCCTTTGGACTATCGGTCCTTCATAAGAGCATTTGAGCATGGTATTGAAGAGAAAACAAAAATCAGTAAGGACAGGCTTTACTTCTTGGAGCAATGCACTATTGGCCAACCAAGAGAGCTTGTGCGCAGTTGCCAATATATGCAATCTGACAAAGGATACACGGAAGCAAAAAGGTTGTTGAAGCATCATTATGGAGATGAATATCTTATCGCGACAGCCTACATCGACAAGGCTCTCAATTGGCCAAACCTGAGGATCCGCAAGCTTTAAAAACCTTTCCTGTGTTTCTTAATGGATGTCTCAATACAATGGATAGTGTGGAATACATGGAGGAAATGGATCACCCAATCAACATGCGAGCTGTTCTAAACTCCCATATAAGCTGAGAGAAAACTGGAGGGCTAAAGCTTGTGACATACAAGATAGAAACAACAGAAGAGTTAAGTTTGAAGATCTAGTGAAGTTTGTCGACCATCATGCTAGAATCCTTTCTCATCCAGTGTTCGGAAACTCAAAGGAAATTCCAAATACATCAGCAAAGACAAGCTACACATTCGTTCCTGCTACTCCCAGCGCAAGGTTCAAACTGAGATCTCCAGAGTTATATAAAAGTGGTTTTGCCACTAGTGTATCCTCAATACCTCAGAAAGAAAACAGTAACCGACACAGTGACACATCCCAATCAAACCGATGCATCTACTGTAAAGGAGAACATCATCTTTCTGCTTGCAATCAGATTCTCAAAAACACCCACAAAGAGAAGTTGGAATTCCTCAGAAGCAAAGGACTTTGCTTTGGGTGTTTGGAAAAGGGCCACATGAGTAAAGGATGCAAACAAAGACATACCTGCAAAGAGTGCAATCTCACACACCCCACTCTGTTGCATTTCAGTAATATCGAGTCGAGCAAAGGAAAGGTAAAGACTGTTGCAAATGCTTTAGTGGATATGGATAAAGATGATTCACGGGAGGAGGATATTGGGGCCGGTGAGCCTGAAGGCACCCTGGCTATCGTTCCTGTGAAGGTGAAAACAATGGTAATACCATCATAACAACATACGCCTTTCTGGACCCAGGTAGTACGGCTACCTTTTGCACAGAGTCCATTCTACAGCAGCTTCAAGTGACTGGACGCAACACGGAGATACTCCTACGAACAATGAATAAAGAGGAGTCAGTTAAAACGTCTGTTGCATGTGACCTTGAAATATGTGGTCTTGAAAGTAACCAGTATGTAGCACTTCCACCTGTTTATTCCCAAACAAAATACCAGTACGAAAGGCAAATATTCCCTCTCAGGAGGACGTGGGACAATGGGAATACCTGAAAGAGGTCAAATACCACAAATTGATGCACAGGTTGGCTTGCTAATTGGGTGCAACGTGCCAAAAACTCTAGAGCCATGCAAAGTCATAAACAGCCAAGGGAATGGCTGTTAAGACCATTTTAGGTTGGACTATAAATGGACCTCTAGAAAGGTCAGATATGACTCGTTGGATTAAGCCAGTCGTTACAGCAAACAGAATTTCTGTTGTGGAAATCGAGGAATTGTTGAAGCAACAAGTGAAGCTGGACTTTCCAGAACATCAACACAAGGAGCGTCTGGACATGTCAAGAGAGGATCACAAGTTCATGGAAAGTGTCTCTAATTCTGTCAAGTTAGTAGACGGACACTACAGTATTGGACTGCCATTAAAGGAAAAAGGACTTGATTTTCCCAATAATAGACGTGTTGCTGAACAAAGAGCTTTGAACCTAAAAAGAAAATTCCAACAAAACAACAAATTCTACAAGGAGTACAAAGAGTTCATGGCGGATGTTGTTGATAAAGGTTTTGCCATCAGAATGACACCTGAACAAAAAGACAAGGCAAATCAAAGCAAAAAGAGCTGGTATATTCCACACCACGGCGTGTACCATCCAAAAAAGCGTAAACTGAGGGCAACACACTCTCACTCCCTAAGCGTCCAATAGCGACGTTTGGTCAGTGTCCGTGGCGTCCAATTGTGACGCTCCTAGGCTCCTTCAGCGTCATAAAGGGACGCAAATAGCTTTCAACTGATTGCAATGTATTCCCATCTGCGTCGGGATTTGACGCTCATGGAAGCACGGCATTCGTTTATGTCGGCTGCCCTTAAAGGTAATGTGAGCGTCCATTCCCAGGAGTAAAGGATGGCAGAAGACACTACACTACCCAGAATCCCCAGCTATCGTTTGGACTACACCATGTGCTCTTGACAAACCCCGTGATAGTCCTCAAGCTCTGTGATTGGAGAGTGTGCTCCGAGGGTTAAGCCGATTCTCGAACAGCACTTGAAATGGGATGGAACCACGGCAGACTGTCCAAAACTGGATTTGAACGGGTCCACCGCGTCCCCCCTCCCCCACCCCGTCCCCAGAACTACACATGCTGGCTATTCTGTTTCGCAACATGTTCTCTATGGCACGTCTCTACTGGGAGTTGTAGTTTTAAAAGACGTTTTCGTATTTCCCATAATAAGAAGTTGCCAGTATTAAACTGTGTACATCCCTGGAGGTTTAGGGGACAGGAAACACTCACATTTAAAACATATAATTAATAAATGGGTGAAAATTGCTTGTGCCCAATATGGGCAGTATTAATATATATACCCACATGCCAGCTAAGGTCAGAAGAGCTTTATTTAACAGCTGGTCTTATGTGTGTGACCCCTGTGATAACATTACATTACATTAATTGATAAGCCTGAAACATGCACTTGTCAAGGTTCAGAGGCACATTTTGCAAATATGGCAGTAGCCATCGATCAGCTTAAGATAAGATATACTTTATTGATCCCAAGTTGGAACATTTGCGTTACATCAGCATGTGTAACAGTTAAATATGCAGTTGTGTTTATTTGAAAATCATTTAGTATAATCACATAAATTCTGTGTTTTATATTCAACAATTCTGTGTTCTTTATTTATTGATTGTTCAATACCTGACAAGGCCGGAGATGAAATATCTACATACATCTTATAAGAGTAATACATTATGTATAATATCAGTTAAAATAAGTGCTTCAACATAGTTAACATTGCTGGAGGTATGCACAAATATTGATAGATGTCTTGTAATGCACTATTGAGGAACCTGCAACCCAAGTTTTTCATTCAGTGCAGAACTACACCACAGTTGTGTAGGCCTATATGATATGTCAATAAACCTTAGAACATCATGAAATCTTGAACGGGAAGTGCAAAATAGTCATTACATACAGTCTTTAATTAACAATTAGTAGAGAATAACGAGTAATGAATATACTTTATAGGGATCGTATTAATATCTAATAATAAAAATATTGAAATTCAATAACATGCTTTAACCACCAGGTGTCCCTTGATATCAGCTGTGCACCTTTATGGTGTAAATACAGCCTATCTACCAATTGGATCAAATATAAAAGTGAGCCGAATTAGTGTTGATACTGCAAGGGGACGTATTGTGTGAAAAGAAATGTAAGATGTTGTTTAATGGCTGATATATTTATGATCCACGTCACGTTTTCAGTTCCTCGTGTTTGTCTTCTCATCAGGGCTCTATAAATACAGAACTACGGCAGATATGTAATATGTAATGCAGCCGAACCGTGTATTACAATGCCGTTATGTGATGACTTTCAAAGAGAAAAGCAAGCACACTCGGAATCAGGTATTATTATTATTTTGGTCTGTTTCCGGTATTTGTTAATGACGATGTGCTCTGAGATGTGAGACTGGAATTGTACAGGGGGGAAATAACGTAGTCTATCTTTAGATGCGGATTTTGTTAAACTAATATGTTTAGGCTGTGGACCAACACTATACATTGACGGGGAAGGGGGTAGCAATAAAGATAACACCATTAAACAGTTACACAACATAACAGAAATAATATCGATAGCAGCGTCCCTAGCAACCACCTTGGTAACAATGAAAACGTCGCGATTTCCTGAAGTAATCTTCGTAATAACTAGCAAACTAAAGATCATGTACATCCACTGCACACATAATCTGAAATAACAACTCATATTTCTCGCATCAAATGACATCAAAACGGATTTTAATGGACAAACTAACTTTAAAATAGGCATTTTACACCCAGAATAAAACGAATTTCGGCCATGTTTTCTTTTTCTGCAGGGAGAAATTTGAAAATCACGTGACATAGACGCCAGCCATCGGAATGAATGGTGAAAAAAACGGGGTTTGTCAAACAGAGCACACGGTGTAGGCCAAACGATAGCTGGGGATTCTGGGTAGTGTAGTGTCTTCTGCCATCCTTTACTCAGAAAACATATTTGTTTCTCCGAAACGAAGGGGAAAAATACAAAAGCATTGCACACAATTTAAACCAATCAATGTTGTGTAATTAACAAGGATAATCCGGTGTTCTTTAGTCGATGAGTAGTGCAGATATCACTGTAAAATCAATCGACAGTAAGAGGAGTACTTACTTCCGGGTGTAAAATTCTCCGTTATCCAATGGGAATGGATGCTCACATTGCCTTTAAGGGCAGCCGGCATAAACGAATGCCGTGCTTCCATGAGCGTCAAATCCCGACGCAGATGGGAATACATTGCAATCAGTTGAAAGCTATTTGCGTCCCTTTATGATGCTGAAGGAGACTAGGAGCGTCCAATTTTGACGCCACGGACACTGACCAAACGTCGCTATTGGACGCTTAGGGAGTGAGAGTGTGTTGCTGAGGGTGGTTTTTGATTGAGGTGCAACTTACCAGGAAACATCTCTGAATGCACGTCTTCTCCAAGGCCCAGATTTAACCAACAGTCTTATTGGTGTCCTTACAAGATTCCGGCAGAAGAACATTGCATTCATGGCAGATATTGAAGCCATGTTCCATCAGGTCAAGGTGCCAGAGGAAGACTCAGATCTTCTCACATTCTTGTGGTGGCCGATGGAGATCTCAGTAGTGAGCTAGAAGAGTACCAAATGGTTGTACACATCTTTGGAGCAACATCCTCGCCTAGTTGTGCCAACTTTGCCCTACAACAGTGTGCAAGAGACAATGTGGATGACTTTAGCCCAGAGGCTGTCTCTTCAATGCTAAGAAATTGTTATGTGGACGATTGCCTAAAATCAATGGAAGACGAGAGGAAGGCAGTGATAATCGCTTACGAACTTAAAACCCTGTCCAGTAAGGGTGGTTTTAAGTTAAACAAATGGGTAAGCAACAGCAGAGCTCTACTACAAACAATACCCGAGGAAAGTAGATCAAAGGAAATCAAGGATCTGGATCTGGATAAAAGTACCCTACCTGTTGAAAGAGCTCTCGGAGTTCAGTGGTACACGGAAACGGACTCATTCCATTTCAAATTCACTCCTCAGGATAAACCACTTACCAGGAGAGGTATTCTGCCAGTCGTGAGCTCTATATTTGATCCGCTGGCTATGTTGTCCCCTGTGATCCTCCCTGCAAAGCAAATCTTGCAAACATTGACAGGAATAAGGCTAGGATGAGACGAAAATATTCCTGAAGAATGTAAGGAACAGTGGTTGAGCTGGCTACACCACTTGCAATTACTGAGAGACTTCAAAGTCAAAAGATGCATCACACCACTCAACTTTGGAGATCCAGTCTCAGCTCAGCTTCACCACTTTGGAGATGCTAGTGAAAGTGGTTATGGAACGGTGTCTTACCTTCGCCTAACGAACAAAGCAAATGCAGTTCATTGTTCATTTATCATGGGTAAGGACAGAGTAGTTCCACTCAAACCTGTGACCATCCCAAGAATGGAGCTTACCGCTGCCACTGTAGCCGTCCGGATGGAGCGAATGTTGCAGGAAGAGTTGGAGCTTAAACTCCAGCCATCCGTGTTTTGGACTGACAGCACGTCTGTGCTGAAGTACATACAAAATGAAACTACAAGATTCCACACCTTCGTCACTAACAGAGTCACAGTCATTCGATCTGCTTCAGAGACTTCCCAATGGAGGTATGTTAATGGTTGCCTGAATCCAGCTGACTGTGTTTCAAGGGGAGTCTCTGTAAGTCGCTTTCTGAGAGATGAAAGCTGGTTAAGGGGACCAGAGTTCCTCAGTCTCCCTGAGCATCAGTGGCCTAAATCTCCAGATTTGACTCTAACAGCCAGCGACCCTGAAGTGAAAGTGTTTGCAGTAAGTGTCACCCCCATGGAAGAAAGCTCTGGTGCGGTGAACAAGTTGCTCACTTACTATTCCCACTGGCATCGCCTGAAAAAAGCTGTGGCCTGGATGCTACGCATAAAATCCGCTCTGATGGCGAGGGCAAAAATGGATTTGAAGGAAAAGAGAGTAAAACATGAAAAAGGACCCCTCACTGTTGAAAACTTGGAGGAAGCGGAAGCTGCCATAATTCAGTTTTGTCAGTCCACTTCATTTAAGGATGAGATAACTGCACTAAAGAAATGACTTGCAGTAAAAAGGAGCAGTCATCTTCACAAACTAGCACCCATTCTGCAGAACAACTTGGTAAAAGTTGGCGGAAGGTTAGCAAAATCCGCAATGCCAGCGGAAGCCAAAAGCCCAATTATCTTACCTGCAAACAATCATGTGACTCAACTCCTCAACAGACATGTCCATGAGAACATAGGGCATAGTGGAAGGAGTCATACTCTGTCACGTTTAAGGCAGAAATATTGGATTCCTGGAGGAAATTCTGCCATCCGAAAAATCCTCTCTAAATGTGTAACCTGCCGGAAACTCAGTGGTGTAAAAAGTCAGCAATTCATGGCAGACTTGCCGGAAGAAAGAGTTACCCCTGATGATCCGCCCTTCACAAAAGTGGGTGTGGATTTATTTGGCCCATTTGAGTTGAAACAGAGAAGAGCCACAGTTAAAAGATACGTTGTAATGTTTACCTGTCTAAACATCAGAGCAGTTCACCTTGAACTTGCACACAGTCTCAACTCTGACTCTTGCATTAATGCCATCAGGAGATGCATTGCAAGAAGAGGCCCTGACAAGGTCATGAGGTCAGACAACGGAATCAACTTGGTTAGAGCTGAACGTGAACTAAAAGAAGCAATACAAGAGTTAAACCACACACAAATTCAGAACAAGCTTCTTAAAGAGGAAATAAACTGGATATTTAACCCACCAGCAGGCTCCCACCACGGAGGAATCTGGGAAAGACAAATCAGAACTGTCAGACGCATTCTCAGTGCCCTCACGCAAGAACAGAAGCTTGACGAGGAAGGACTTGCCACACTTTTCTGCGAAGTGGAGGCGATCATAAATGATCGACCCATAACGACTGTTTCCAACGACCCTGGAGATTTAGAGCCCCTCACTCCAAATCACCTTTTGCTGCTCAAATAAAAACCATTTCTTCCGCCTGGTGTCTTCAATCCGAGCGACTGCCACAGGAAGAGAAGATGGCGCCAAATTCAGTACATGGCCAACTTATTTTGGAAGCGGTGGACCAAAAAATACCTACCGGAATTCCAAATAAGGCAAAAGTGGAACAGGAAAAGGAGGAATTTCGCAACCGAGGACATTGTCCTTATCGTCGACGAAAATGCTCCAAGAAATTCCTGGCTCATGGGACGAATAACACAAGTCTTGCCAGACTCGAGAGGTTTTGTACGACAAGTGGAAGTACAGACAAAAACCAGCACACTCCGTCGACCCATCACGAAGCTGGTACTGCTGGTCGAGTTCCAAAATGAACTCTAGCCCCCTTCCCCTCTTGCACCACACAAGCACATTTACACATACGGACTCATGTGTTAATACACATTCGCCCTACAAAGGGTCAGAAGCCCTGAAGATGGACACTATATCGCAGTGGACTTCATATGAATTATATTTGTTAACAAACAAATGTTTTGTGTTGGTTCTCCATTTTATGTTTATTAGTAATTGTCATGTGTGATTCCATAACAATTAGGGGCCGGAGTGTAGGAGCCAAAACGTTGATTTATTATTTTGATTATTTTATCATTTAATGTATGTAATGTATGTAATGGTGTCAGGTGATCGTGATCCGCAGCCACGGCTGGGCAGAGCGGCTGATTGGTGCTGTGATTGCCTCAGCTGGTTAAAAGAGTCCTGCTGATTATACTCTGGGTTCTAGTTTGGTTGTGAAGCCACACGGTTTTTTGACCGCTACATTTCACTGCAGAGAAGATTTGTTTATTTAAATCTGGAACACTGTTTCAACCTCGTCTGGTAAGATACCTTCATGTGTGTGTTTTAAATAAGAGAATGACCAGTGTTGAAATGGAAACGATGACATGGAAATAAATGTACCTAAAACAAACATATCTCTGAGTGATGTGTGAGCCAGGCGCTAAAACCAAAGAACAGAAAAGAGCTTAAGAAAGGTGGAAAGAAAGCTCTTTTAAAGTCTGATAAAAGAGGAAAGAGGAACTAGAGAGATGAAAGGAGTATCCAAGGAGACACAAAGAAAGAAAGGGACACAATGAAAGAGAGAGAGAGATGGCAGTGAACAGACAAATGACTCTCTGAGCTGCGAGCTAGCTCGATAAAAGACGGGTCTTAAACTATGACCAAGGTCAACTCCCCTGCTTCCCACCTCGGCCACACTGACATATTTACACCGCTATTACCACCATCTCTGTGTCTCTGCTGCTCCATCTGTACCTGCCTCTGCCTCTCTCAATCTCTCACTCACTGCAACACAACAACGCTGCAGCTGCCGGGCACAATGTTGTTGGCAAGTAACAAATGTGTTTTTCGTCACTTCAACAAATTCAATTAATTGAAAGCTGCTTAGTAGCAAGTAAATATACATGGTAAAACCCCACATGCATTTATCATGCAACTACATCCTGCAGTGATGCTTAAAGTCATTTTTGTTTACCCTTTTTTCCTTGTGAGAAAACTGAGGTCATTTTTTATTTAATGGGAATTTTTGGGGGAGGTTACATTCCATAATTAAAAGGATAAGAATACATTTTATTGTCATTTTCATATTTAGTGGATTCCAATAATATGTAATTTAATATTATATTCTGATACCAAAATACCTTAAAAACAGAGATTCCACAGTGTGGAGAAGCCTTTAAAAAAAATGTTGACCTTCATGTTTTGAATAAGACTTACAGAGAATATTTTGAACATTATAATTACATTTTAAAATGTCCATCTCAAGCACAATTAGTTTCATTTTGTCAATGGAAAGTGCTTTATAAAGGTAGTTTCCCTTCAACTAAAGAAATGTCCCAACAAATGTCCCCAATAAAACATAACTTTTAAACCAATTGAAAGACAGAAAACAAAAAAATTGTTCCAAAATAGTTCTTAGAGATTAAACTGAAGTGCAGTATACGCACAGTAAAAGTCTAATTATTGATATTTTCACAAGCTGGTTCCAGTCCTACCTGTCTGGAAGAACAGAGTACGTCTCCTTGGGAGGTGCGAGGTCCCAGACACACCCTGTCACCTGTGGTGTCCCTCAAGGGTCGGCCCTTGGGCCCACTCTGTTCACCCTGTACACTCTGCCCCTTGGCCGTGTCATCAGCCAGCATGGAATATCATTCCATTGCTATGCTGATAACACGCAGCTATATATAAAGACAGACCCTATCCCACATGCATCCTCACTGTCACCATCATCGTCACCGTTCCCATCAACATCCCTTAACACCTGCATTGAGGAGATAAAGGCTTGGATGCGAGAAAACTTCCTGCAACTTAATAGCTCTAAAACAGAAACTATTTTAGTTGGCACACCAAACCAGGTCCAGTCATCCCCCATAACCCACATTACCTTTTCTGACCAAAACATACCCCTCTCCACATCAGTTACCAACCTGGCTGTAAGATTTGACAGACATCTGACCTTTGACACCCACATCAAACACCTGTGCAAAACCTCCTTCTACCACCTCAGGAACATTGCAAAACTCCGTCCCACACTCTCCCTGTCAGATGCAGAACAACTGGTCCATGCCTTCGTCTCCTCAAGGCTCGACTACTGCAACGCTCTCCTCATCGGGACTCCTAGCGGGAGCCTTCAGAAGCTCCAATACGTACAGAACAGTGCCGCTAGGATCCTGATGACCAGAGTTGGGTGTAACGCGTTACTGTAATAATATTACTTTTGTCGGTAACGGAGTAGTGTAACGCACTACTTTTACAATTCAGTAATCACACTACAGTTACTAACATTGCCCCGACACGCATTACTTTGTTACTTACTAAAATCATTCATAATCACACTGACAGACAAGAGGGGTTTCCGCCGCAGGTTTACATCTACGCGACTTGCGCGTCCACATCTCCACGTGCAGTGCTGCATAAACATGGCTGAGTCAGCGATAACTTTTGAGGGGTGGAGGTATGCCTATTATTTTGAGTTTGTCCGAATAATAGACAGGAATGTGACGGTGAGGTGCAAACTGTGTCCAGGCCAGAAGCTGTTATCCACTGCTGGAAACACCACGTCAAACCTCAACACACACCTGCAAAGAACACATGCTAAGGTGAAGCTAATGCACCTGCTATTTGTTTGTTTATAGTCTGTTCTTCTTCTCTGTCTTCCGGTTGTTGCCTGTTTTGAATGACGAATACACACTACCGCCACCTGCTGGTAAGGAGAGTTATTGCCACTCACGAATGCGCATTTCGTATGTGCTCGGCGAGTAAAGTAACGCGTAAAGTAACGAGTTACTTTATGTAGAGAGTAACGAAGTAGTGTAATATATTACTTTTTTTTAAAAGTAATATGTAATATGTAATATGTTACATTTTTTTAGTAACGACCCCATCTCTGCTGATGAGGGTGAGAAAATACAACCACATCACACCCGTTCTTCATTCCCTCCACTGGCTTCCTGTCTCATTCAGGATCGAATACAAGATCGCACTACTGACCCATCAACTCACGGGAACGCTCCTCCATACCTGAAGGAAATTCTCACATCACAAGCTTCTACATGCAACTTCCGCTCCACAACCGACCATCGGCTTTGCCCCCCCAGGACCAAACGCTGCACAATGGGGGATCGGGCTTTCTGTGCAGCTGCTCCTCGCCTGTGGAATTCCCTCCCAGACCACATGAGGACTCCACAGACCACTGACGCCTTCAAGAAAGGCTTAAAAACCTTTCTTTTTAAAAAAGCTTTTGATTAAACTTTTTGTTTATTTTGTTTGTTTTTATTATGCCTCCTGTAGCACCTTGGGATTGCTGTTAGCAATGAAAGGTGCTTTATAAATTGAATGTATTATTATTATTATTATTATTATTAACTATTGATGTGTTGCAAAAGAGAGCTCAACAGCAGACACTTTGCAGTCATATCTCTTCATTATGTCTTCATAATTACAGACGTTAGAGGTTGCACTAATTAAAAACATCAGCTCTCGTCATGATATATGGTGCCCTGTTGTTTGTCAGCTTTCTATAAATAGCTTGTTTAGCAATGGGCTTAATTGATTTCCTAGTACGCTAATTGAAGGCGAGGCTGGAGGGAGATTTGTTTCTGGAGGGTGAATGAAGTTGATTGTCTGAGAGTTTGAAACAAAAACCAAAGATGACATTTGTGTCACATAAGCAATTGAGACTGAGACCCCCGCTAACAATGACAGATTACAAGTATATCTTCGTAAACCTTCATTGTTGTCTAATTAATCGTTCATCTGGCATCATGGGACGACTGGAACCTATACTCCAGTTAACAATAATTGATAGAAGACGTGTGGGTGAGTTTTAGAATTAAAAGGAAGCACAGCCTGGTTCAATTCAGTCTGCATTTAGGAAACTTTAACAATCTCACAACAGGCCTGGTTTCACAAATGAATCTCTAGTTGATCACATGGAACTCTGCCAAACTTCCCATGCCATTTATCCCTTTAGTGATCAAGTGTTAGAAGTACTGCTCAATTAAATTCACACTGGGAAAAAAAAGCTTAATTTAATGCTGCCTGTGGGAATACAGCCTGTTTGTTTGAATGTGTGCTTCTCCGATCTTTTGTGCAACATGGAGAGCTCTATTAGCAAAATGTGTTGCAAATGATATGCAAATACTACGGATTGCATTAGTTGTTCACTGGCATCTCGTGAACAACAAATAATGATTACATTAATCCTTGTAAACCAGCTTGTTCATGTCTAAATTACTGTAAGCACACACAGTCTTTATTCGATTATTACTTTAATGTGATTACACCAGATTACGGGGGTTTTGTGTTCCCTGAAAGGGATCAATTAAGGATATAACTATCTCAGGAACATCAGTGCTGTCACAGTGACAAATAAAGTTCTCGCCAATTCTCTGTGCAACATTGCTAAATCTACTAAAGTACCAGTCACTCTGCTGATCCCAATGAATATTTCAAAACCTTTTATACCTAACACAATATCAAAAGAAAACAATTAGTGCTGAACATCATAATGCACTCTTTTATTAATGTTTGCATACAGTTTTTTGGTAAGCAGTTAAACAGGTCAGAGTTCTCTTTCTTAAATGTTTTTTGTATTGAAAACATATATTTTCTCAGTTAGTGTTGTTGCTGGTGGCACTGCGATTTAGCCAAGAAGGACTGTGCTGCCCCACAAATGCCAAAAGCTAACGTTTATTAGCTCTACTCCTGCAGATTTCAATTAACTAGGCACCAGGGGAAGATCACTTCTAGTCCCAAACACTTGTTTATCAATGGGTACTCTTCTTATGGCCAGTCGTTATGACATCCCTCATCCAACATGGACATCCAACAATTAAGTACAGATGTGTTGTGCCATCTGAGCTACTGCTTGCCACAAATTATTGCAATGGAAGTATAAATTACAATTGGCAGTATTTGTTAGGATTGTTACAGCATCACAAACCTTTTTTTTGTAATAATCAACTGTGTCGATATTTTTTTTACATCCTTATTGTTTAGCTCACTGTACAGCTGTGCAACTGCAAAAATAGGTCCAAACTGTGGTCTGTGCTTCCATTACACAACTTCCTGTAGTAGTCTTCCTTCTTTCACCTTTCTGTCTGCGTTCTTTCTGACTGTCTGTCTCTCCTCCCTCACTAGATCTATCCAAGGGGAGGTCGTCTTAATGTTCCCTTCTTGTTGTGTCGGACACTTCACTGGAAAACATTTTACCTAAAGCAAGTGTCAAACACCTCACCTTGGAAAGATGGATTTGGGGAAGAAAAAGGAAGAGATAGATAAGATGTGAGGAGAGACAAAAAAACTGAGTGAAGGTATGAAATGAAAATAAAAATAAATGAGCAGGTCACGGGTTCTATGTGAGCACATATCAGAGAGCGTGTGTGTGTGTGTGTGTGTGTGTGTGTGTGTGTGTGTGTGTGTGTGTGTGTGTGTGTGTGTGTGTGTGTGTGTGTGTGTGTGTGTGTGTGTGTGTGTGTGTGTGTGTGTGTGTGTGTGTGTGTGTGTGTGTGTGTGTGTGTGTTTGTGTGTGTTTATGTGCACGCACATATCATTTAGCATCGGTGCGTTCTTCTGTTCCGCATTTCCCACAAGGCCATGCAAGAGCGGGCGAGCGGATGGTCTCCGGGGACGATGACAACGGCAGTTCCATTGTTGCTGCTGTGATATATTGCTAGGCAACCCCTGGGGGCAGGAACCACTTATTTAGACATCAAATTAAGGCTGAAGATGCACAAACACACGTATATACACACACACACAAACACACACACACGCACACACACACACACACACACACACACACACACACACACACACACACACACACACACACAGAATGCTTCCTCAAGCATACATAGACACAAACTGATGCTTATTTACAGAGGGGAATGCACACACACACACACACACACACACACACACACACACACACACACACACACACACACACACACACACACACACACACACACACACACACACACACACACACACAGTCTCTGCAGGAATCAGAGTATGCAGACACATTGCAGCGAAAATCGTGAGATTACGTGGTTAATGTTTATAGTGATCCCTATAGTGAACAAAAACTAAAAATACATATTAAGGTGCATGCACACATGCCTCACAGCATTATTATGATGAAACTATCTGCTGATAAAATTGTTGATATTATATATAATACAGTATGGATATATAAGTAAATGATTGTAATCGTTGACTTTACTGCATTTTAAGGATTGTAACAGTTGCTCGGTTTGGATAATGAATCCAATTGTATATCAATACCTATCAAACCTGCCGTGTGTTTTCCCAGCTGCTACAAGAGCCTTGTATCATGGATACGCTTTATTTATGGATGGCTAATAGATAATGACTGTGTAGAGACTTTTAATGGACCACTTTGTGTTTAACCAGGTTAAGAGCTTCAACTACTGCAGTTAATATTGCTCACCATGGCATTCCAGTTTCCCTTTTGCTGACTCTCTGCACGAGTCACATTAAAATAATAACTTATTTATTTTACTTAATAGCTCACGTTCATAAGAGTCACTAACTCTTAATAGGGTTTTTTCGTTGTTTAACCATGGTTTATTTTGTTCTTACAATAGTAAATGATCATTTGTATGGGAAAGGGGAATCTATAGTTATTGACTATTTCATTAGGCAGGGGCTAGACATCCCAGTAGACCCTCACTCTCATATCTCAGCAAGTGTCCTTCCTTTTTCCTTCCTGTGTTGCTGCCCCTTATCCGTCAAATTCAGTCAACAATTGTATTAAAACTGTAAAAGCCCATACCATTGTATTTGCTTGGGACAGTGTCGCCATCGCTGGTGCAAATATATTTACAATATGATTTTTTTTTTTAAAGTCCATTGTCTTTGCTTTGATGGAGGAAATTCAATATAATGTGTAATAATATTTTTGCCACAGTTGTCTTTAAATGTACCGGACTTCCTTCTGCTGATTGATTTGATTGGACGTAGTCTATGGTTAGAGTGTCCTCAGCAATTTATTTAACATATCAGTAGTCTTCTTCCAACAAATAAGAATGTTGAAATTGAGAAATGGCAATTGAGTATTCAACAAAGTCACATAATAAAGAAAATAGTCACCTGGTTAAATGCTGCCCAGTATTTCAGAATTGTTCCAAGTTTTTGGGAAACAATGCCTTTACAGTTACTCATACAGTATGGTTGAGAAACTGATGTGGTCCTGGAAGTCATCTCACACCAGTTCAATTACCCACAACAAATTCCATAATTTCAGTCCAATAGTTTCATGGAAAGTTCACCAAAAGGCACCCACACAACCCGTTCATCTTGAATGATTTTTTTCTATACAATAACAGCCTGACTGCCTTAGAGTTGAAAAGTTGTTACATAATGTAATGTGGTGTTGGAACTAGACAAGGTTCATGACTTATTAGTGAAGACAGACATGGTCAGGACTCAAAAGTTACATGGTCAACCAGAACTTTAAGAAACTCTCCATTAGAGGTGAGAGGTTTTCCCATAGTGTTGTGCTCATATCGACACACTGTAATAGTTTTCATCACAGGATTCCCACAGGACATATTCAGGTCCCTATCTCATGTCAGAATCTGCTCTGCACACCTCCAGGTCATGGTCCAGCTCGTCATGTGGGTGCCTGATGTTTCTCACGTTGGGCAGCTCTACTTCTACTTTCTATACACACATACGTCCTCACCTGGGAAAAACTATTTAATATTCTATCTCACACTTCTGGTTTCTTTAGAAAATTATTTAAAATCACTTGCACACTAGTGTTTTCTTCCTAACTCAGCCTTTGCATCTTCTGCTTCTCTCTCTCGATGCCTTATGTTAATGTAATGTAGTGTTCTCTCAGACAGCTTTTACTTTCTGACTGCTAACCAGTGCCGACTTATTTGTAATTATACCAGCGTTTTAGTTGTAAACAACAGAGTATTACCAATTACATCAGAAAATTATAATTTTAAGACCCAGATGTGACCCATATGTCTAATCAAACATGAAAGAGCCAACTCTCCGCTGTCTTTAATTCAGTCTGAGAAAAACTCCACTTACCTGCATATAGTTCAGAGTTCAGTAGCTTTTTGTAGCTCACTTAAAATGAGGGAATAGAATTGTCTCCGTCTTCCTCACCAATACACACAAAGGTAAGAAGTCGGAATAAGGGCCTGGTGCCCCGAAACATTCCACTGGATATTTAAATATCTCTAAAAGGATTTTAAACTTGAATTGCATTTGAAACGTAGTCTTCTTTTTCTCTCTTTTCCTTCTACAATGTTTGTGTAAATTGATCAAAATATACTGCTGCATCTATCCGGAAAACATTAAGCAAACTTTTTCCATCAATGTTTTAAGTTGATATACATAAGAAGATTAAAATCACACACTGTTGATTGAAAATTAATAACACCAATTCCCAATAGGATACTAATCAAGGGATCACAACTAAGCGATCCAAAGGCGGCTTCTCCCACCTTGCATTTATGTCTGAACAGAGTAAACAAGAAATGTAAATGTTTCCGTGAGTGTGTACACAAATAAATTGTATACACCTTGTTAAGGAAAACATGTACAATGTCTTGTGTTTTGAACCAATGCACATTCATTAAAAAATTGATAGTTTCTTGTAAGGATAAAAAAAGGAATATATGTTAATATCAAATATTTTTTTTTTTTTTTTGTATATGGTCCTCTTATCTTTACTCTCCTAACATATACTCTCCATCTTTATAAAACCTCACATTCTGTTCTTGATGTTATTTACTCCATGTGTCCTATAGTATATGTGTCCCTCCTTTTTCTGCCATCCATCCATCTCGTCATTACTTTAACAACTTGTCCGATAAAACAACATTATCCCTCAGAATCAGATGCAGGAGTGACATGAGGTAGCAAATGAGAGCGGTGATGGGATAGACTTGAGTGGTGATCAGTTGTAAGGTGCTTGTACTACTCTTTTAATAAGCAATAACAGGGTTGTCTATGAGGATTTGTGCACCGCAGTTAACAAATCTGAAGTGAATTAAAGCTGAGTCCTGAAAATGCAAAGCCCTTGTACAATATTGGCTTTTCAATTCACATCAAAATATGGCGTCTCTCAGACCAACAGTGATTGATTTTCTGCGTCAAATGTGTCTGAACGGAAATGACACCAAAATACAAAACAGAAGTCATTACAAGCTGGGAGTGTAGGCTAAACACTCCCTACACTTCTAGGTCAAGATGCATATCAAAAGGAGAAAAAGACTCAGGGAAAGAACAAAGTATTTTAGATGAGTGATGAAACCACAAGAAGTAAAAAGACATTAGAGGGAATTTTCTGCAAATGTGTTCTCAGTCTGCTCTTTTCTTTCCCTCTGTTTGATCGTGTTCATCAGAAAATCAGCCACGGTGGCTCGAGCGCTTCCTAGTAGATGACTTTCCTGAAATTGAAAATGAAAAATACACCCCTAGGCCACAACAGTCCCTGTGAGTTTTACATTATGATTTAATTACAGGTTTCTGCTGTTTAATAATCAGGAATGAATTTGCTGAAGAAGGTAGCCACTTACAGCAACTCCGTTATACTGCTACTTCTACATTGTGATAGAAAGTTAGGAAGTAAAGTAGGAACTGCTTGGTAAGGAGAGGTTGGATGGCATGAAGTTAACCTTATATCCACTGGACTCCCACTCGCGACCTGAGACTGGAACACGTGGGAAGGTGAAATGAAATGGTAATACTAGAGCACTTCAGTCCCAGCATTGTATTTGAT